>NW_024427107.1:4507992-4524019 GCF_017311325.1 Ursus maritimus
TAAAAGACATTGAAGAGGACACAAAAAGATGGAAAATATTCCATGCTCATGATCAGAAGAATTAACATAGTTAAAATGTCCATGCTTACCCAGAGCAATCTACACTTCTCCTCTGCTAATGCTATCCCAATCAAAAAATACCAATGACATTTTTCAAAGAACTGGAACAAATAGTCCTTAAATTTGTATGGAACCAGAAAAGGCCCCAAATCGCCAAGGAACTGTTGAAAAGCAAAACAAAAAGCTGGGGGCATCACAATGCCGGGATTTCGAGCTACGCTACAAAGCTGTGATAATCCAAGACAAAAATAAAATGGGCACACAAAACAGCACACATAGACCAATGGAACAGAATAGAGAACCCAGAAATGGACCCTGGCTCTTGGGCAACTAATCTGGATAAAGCAGGAAAACATCTGGTGGAAAAAAGACAGTCTTTTCAATAAATGGTGCTGGGAAATTGGACAGCTAAGCATGCAAAAGAATGAACTTGACCACTCTCTCACACCATACACAAAGATAAAACCCAAATGGATGAAAGACCTCAATGTGAGACAGGAATCCACTAAAATCCTAGAGAACATAGGCAGCAACCTCTACGACGCAGCCAAAGTAACTTTTTCATGACACATCTCCAAAGGCAAGAGAAACAAAAGATAAAATGAACTTGTAGGACTTCATCAAGATAAAAAGCTTCTGCACAGCCAAGGAAACAGTCAAAAAAACTAAGAGGCAGCCTAATGGAATGGGAGAGAATATATTTGCAAATGATGCTAAGGTGATAAAAGACTGGTATCCAAGATCTATAAAGAACTTCTCAAACTCAATATGTGAGAAACAAATAAACAAATCATAAAATGGGCAGAAGATATGAACAGACACTTTTCCAATGAAGACATACAAATGGCTAACAGACACATGAAAAAATGTTCAACATCATTAGCCATCAGGGAAATTCAAATCAAAACCACACTAAGATACCACCTTACGCCAGTTAGAATGGCAAAAATTGACAAGGCAAGAAACAACAATTGCTGGAGAGGATGTGGAGAAAGGGGATCCCTCCTACATTGTTGGTGGGAATGCAAGTTGGTACAGCCACTCTGGAAAACAGTGTGGAGGTCCCTTAAAAAGTTAAAAATTGAGCTATCCTATGACCCAGTCATTGCACTACTGAGTATTTACCCCAAAGAGACAGACATAGTGAAAAGAAGGGCCATATGCACCCCAATGTTCATAGCAGCATTGTCCACAATAGCTAAATCGTGGAAGGAACCTAGATGCCCCTTAACAGATGACTGGATTAAGAAGTTGTGGTCCATATATACAATGGAATATTACTCAACTATCAGAACGAATGATTTCTCAACATTTGCTGCAGCATGGATGGCACTGGAGGAGATAATGCTAAGTGAAATAAGTCAAGCAGAGAAAGACAATTATCATATGATTTCTCTCATCTATGGAACATAAGAACTAGGAAGATTGGTAGGGGAAGAAAGGGATAAAGAAAGGGGGTTAATCAGAAGGGGGAATAAAGCATGAGAGACTATGGACTCTGAGAAACAAACTGAGGGCTTCGGGGGGGAGGGGAATGGGATAGGCTGGTGATGGGTAGTATGGAGGGCACGTATTACATGGTGCACTGGGTGTTATATTATACGCAACTAATGAATCATCAAACTTTACATCAGAAACCACGGATGTACTGTATGGGGACTAACATGATATAATAAAGAAACATTAAAAAAAAGAAAAAGATTCAATTTAGGCAGTTGTTTTTTCTTATCTCCTGAGCCAGGCAGTCTGTCTGGTGGCAAAGGGAACGGCTGCACACAGATCAGAAGACAGGTAGAGCACACATAGATGAGCTAGTGAGACCTGATCCAACATTATCAGGAGCACAGCCTTTCTCAGGTAGGGAAATGTCTGCTCCACGTTGAGAACTCAAGAGCTAATCAGTAATATATCCAAGCTGCATATCAAGGGAAACCTGGGCTCACAGATGCCACTGGAGGCTACTTCTCAGCATGCCTGGCAGTCAATCCCACTACATTAGTGCCTTCCTCTACTGGAAGGTATAGAGTCCTTAACTGAGTGAAACTATCACATTCCAGTTCCTGGAACAACATAACAAGCCACAGGAAAAGAGGTCACAAGCCAAGGTCTGTCATTCAGCCACTTGAATGCCAAATTTCAGATATTAAAAGTATTTTATGAATGTGCTAAGCCTTTGTTTTCCCTCCTTCCTACTTTTTAAACTTCTTGTGAACAATTTCTTTATTAGAATTTTCACTGCATAAAAATTGGAGTTTAGCAGAAGCACTTCCATTGGCATCATTGGTCAAACAAGCATCCTGTAGAGCTTGCGCAGGTATCCAGGTAACTACAAAGAAGGTATGAGCAGAACTTCTGTTGAGGAGGCTTCTAATCACTGAGTCGACTAAAACCAGGGCCAGAAGACAATCTAAGGGTTAAAATAATGTACATTTTGTTCAATACCATAGCTACTGTGATGTTAAGGACTAATCTACAATTATATTCTTTGTCAATAGATTTTGTGACTTGTACTCCGCAGTCACTAAAGAATTTTTAAAATATTGATTTTTACATATAAATATTCTATACTTCACAATTTATGATTAGAAATTCATAAGAAATGCATAATTTTTTCCACCATGCACATACTGAGAACCTACTAATCACAGCCCTGTTTATTCTGCATTCGAGAAATGTTTCCCAAGAATAAATCTCCCAAATTACAGACTCATCCAGGGTGAATCTTCCAGGTCAAATACTTTCTACTGAACTTCAATCTAATATACTGCATGGTAGGATAAGCAACTAGTATTTGAATTCACTACTAATAAATGTGAAAAATGAACAAAAGTAGATTTTGTTCCTAGCAGGAAAACAAGAGAGTTCTGTTTGATTGTAGCTTTTAGTCTATATTATTTAACAAATTGCCTAACAAAATGAAAAAAAAAATTTTTTTTTTTTACTTTAACCCAATTCAAAGCAGTATAATGTTTTGTTGGGCTGATTGGATTCATGCCATTATTTTAGCCCAGTCAAATAAAGAGGGATTTAGCTCTGATTTTTTACTCCCTTCTCAACTTGGTAATATAGCAAGTCTATCTTCTCCTATAACCTTACTTTACCAGGCTCTTGAAATTTCTGACATTTTCAGGTACTTATTACTAGGTAGATAAATGTGAATGATCACTTGAAAAGACTGGAATTCTGTTTTGAATCATTTCAAGAAATTTAGACACAAATAAATCAGTAGCTGTCTCTTCTTATATTGAAGGAAGAAAATTATCACCATTGTCATTTCATGTTTAGTCAAACCCAGCCTCCCTAAGATAATTTCATCTAAACCCATGGCCCCAATCATCTCTATCTAGAAAGCTTACAAATTATATCTTCAGATGTACCTCTAAGATCTAGATTCATACATATAGTTTCTTATATATCCTCTGTATGTCACAAAGGTGTCTCAAACCTAGTATGCCTGAGGACTAGCTCATAATCTCCCTCCACCATACCTGCTCTCCTGTGCTGTTGCCTGTCTCAATGGAACCACCACATATCAATGTGTAAAGTCAGAAAACTAGCATTGACTCTTCCTCCCTCACTCCCTATATCTTATCCAACTCCAAATTCTTTTGACTTTGCCTTCTAAATATCTCTTGAATTTATTCCATCCTCCTTTACCCACTACGTTTGCACTGGACCAAGGCATGCCCTGACGTACTGCAATATAGGAAGTATTCAACTGGCCTACCCATATCTTTCTGCTCTCCTTCCTCTAGAAATACTTGTTAAAACCCTTAAATGTTTTCAATTTGTATAAGAACAAAGATAAAGTTCTCTAACAAAGCCAAGTCCCTTCATGATCTTACCTGAAAACATTTTTTCCAGACTCCCCTTTTATCGTGCTCTCCTTCCTACCTCAATCCCAGCACTCTTGCCTTCTCCCAGGCTCTTGTATTTGCCATACTCTTGCCCACAGGGGTCTTCATACAGTTGTCTTCTCAGCCTGATCACCTTCCCCTTCTCATTTTGCTTGGATTCCTAGTCAGTGTTTAGATCTCAACCGTGTTATTTCCTCCAAGAAGCCTTTGCTGGGCTCCTTGTCAAATCCCCTATTACAGGCTTTCATTGCACTGCATAGTTGCAATTTTATACTAGTTTGAGTGGTTGTTTGATCCATGTCTATCTTCCCTAACTAGACTCTAAGTTCCATGAAGACAGAGAACGTACTGGATTTAAGCTCATATCCAACATCCCCAGTTTCCTAGTACAGGCTTAAAGGATAGATAGATACTCAATATATACTTGATCACTGAAAGAACAAATGACCAGCCACATCTTTACACAGTCATTGCCTTTGCAAAGAAAAAGCTAAAACATTGTACTCTTAGCACATTCCACCATATATAAAACAAAAGATGGGCTTATAACCTTAATGAAAATTTTCTGTATTAATATTGGCTCAACATCCTAAAGGGCACTGCATTTTCTTGACAAAGAATTACAACAAATTTTGACATTAACCCTGACCTTTGTGAGATCTGTAATAATGTTTGTCTAATTACATTTCCTAAAACCTTATTAGGCGCTAACAAACCTGAAGGACATCTAGCAAATAACTGGGGCTTTCTGAATCAATCTCATTCCAAAGAGATGTTTTACAATCGGTTTTTTTTTTGTGAGCATGCACAACGTGTTTGACAGCTCTTACCTGAGTAAATATTGACTTACACAGCCAGCCCTAGGTATTAGCCCACCCAAATGAGGACAAAAATCTTCCCAAGTTTTATAAAACATGCAGAGCAAGAACATGTGGCCAGAGAATGACAACAAAAATAATAGAGAAAGAATGGTTCTCAGGGAGAGAAGTTGCTGCTATTGATTTAGCTTTTAGCGTGAACTCACTGAGCCACATAAAAACAAATCCACTGTGCTGTACCATCACCTTGGCAACCCCACTCTAACGCAAGAGCAGAGATGGGAAGAAGAACACTATATTTATCTGTTCTAACTGCACAATCAAATAAAGAATATAAGTTCAATGCACCCAGCCCTTTTGTAAAAAGTAGCTACTTTTTATTTCCTCAAAAGCCTTGAGTTCAGAAAGAAAAAAGGAGCTCTGCCAGGAGAGAGAAGTTACATGTGTGTGTGAGTCTGTGTGCGTTTGCGTATATAATTTGGCATGTGTCTATGTAAAGCATAAGCTAAGGAGATATGAATTGGGAGCATGCAGCTGAGATGTTTAAAATAAGCTCTCAACAAACCTGCACATAAAACAGACCTCAAAGAAGTCACACTGAGGTGACAGCTGACTTGGAGATCTACTGTGCCCTGCTTCCATATTCACCAAAGAATTTTTGCATGCTAGATGCACCAGTGTGACTCCAAACTTTCCATATGAATCAGATGAGATTAAAATATGCATTTTCTAGCTTCATTGCACAATAGTAAGTAGGAATGATCTGTTAGAACAATAAATTATTCATACAGTTTAGGAGTTAATTAAGCATTTGAATAAAGATCTTTATTTCATAGCACAGTAAATTATTTTAACTGATTTTAAAGGAAAAAATGACTGAATTACCATAATCCATTAGGTTCAAGAGAAAAGCTTTCTAGTATCTTATTTGCATGCTATGCTGAAGTCAATAATAGTGTATTCTACCAAAATCTATTATACAAAGGATTATATTTATTCTTAAATAGCTAAAATCAGTTAAAATTTATATTGTACAAGTTTGAGTCCTCAAAAAGTTATTTCAATCCTAAATTAGAATACTTATGGAAAAAGTCATGTTTCTAAAATAGTTTAGGTATAGTCCAATTCCAGCCTTTGTTTCTTTTCACCTGAACTAATAGCTATAAATGGCCCTTAAATCAAGCTTTTTCTTTTCAATTTACCATATTGAATTATCTGATAGCTCTTATAGAAAAAAGTGCTGATTAAACGGGTCCCTTATTAGAATCCCTAATATCTCCCCACTGCCTTCTGCTAGAATTCAAGGTTTCCCAAGATCTAGTGCCAACTTGTGACTCCCCTCCTCTCTCACGTGAGTCTAACCACCCTCTAACCAAATTTTGATTTCCCTATCTCTGAATCTCCCTTTTTTTGAACTAGTGTCTGTGTTTAAAATGTTTTCTCATTCATTTAGATGCAATTGAAATAGTACTTTCTCCACTAAGGACTTAATGATTGTTCATGTCAAAAGTAACTTTACTCCTCTGTAATCCTTTAGCATATTAAAACATTAATAGGCTTTATTGAGTTCCTTTGTAGTGTAAGACAAGATCCTTGACCTTCTCAGAGATTTGAGTCTGATTAGAGATAAAAGATACGAAATCAATGACTGCAGTCTAATAGGCTGTGTATTATGATAATGTATGCAAGGAATGCCATAAGAGTATGCAGGATCTAAACCCGATTTAAAGGTAAAGAAAGGTTGGGCAGAAAATAGGATTCTTTAACTAATTTTTATGAACAAGCTGTACTTACCTAGATACAAAAGAAGAAAGGCAGTTTAGGAAGTGGAAAGACAAGTATATGAGAAGGGCAGAGGCATAAAAGCACATGGCTCTTTTACAGAACAGAAGTAGTCGGACAGAGGCATCTGTGCCTGCAAACGTGGAGAAGCTCAGCAAGGAAGTTTGAACTTGACCCTGAAAGTGATCAGGACACATTACAAGATTTAAAGAAATGGAATTCCTTAATGAATTTTTTTATTTTAGAAACATTATTCTGGTAAAGATGTGAACAGAAGATTGGAAGTTAGCTATAGAGAGAGATATGAGCTAGATCAGTGGTTTCTAACTTTTGGTGCGTTTGCCCACACTGGGGGATATTTGGCAATCTGTGAAGATATTTTTGTTTGTCACAACTGGGGGTGGTGCTGCTATAGGCAACCAATGGGAAGAGGCAAGGATTGTTGCTCCACATCCTACAACACAGGACAGCTCCCACAACATTACCTGGCCCTTCCTGTCAATAAAGGTTGAGCTAGAGCCTAGCTTGATACACATATACATATACATACAAATTTTTACACTGTTATATTAGTTACAGGTGTACAATATAGTGATACAAGGCTGGTTTGATTTTTAAACAGGGAAGAGTGGTGGTGGCTTTTGGTGCTGTATGGAGTACAGACTGAAGGACTGAAGAGTGGAAGAGCTACTCCAGAGCCCAGGAAAAACAAAATGGTGGGAAGCAATTAAAAGGGTACCAGAGAAGAGGAAAGAACTAAATGAAGCAAGTTAAGGAAGACCCTGCAGAGAAGGGAAGGGATTGGATGGTACCGATGCACAGTTGGAGGTCATCACTTTAAGCGGGAGGTGAGCAAGTGACCCAGTGAAGCAGGCTGGGACCAATTTATAACAGTCTTTTGGTAGCCAAGAGAGCTAGTGAGATGGCTATTAACTTTTGCCCTCAATTTTCCTCCTTAAGGTAAAAGACGAAGGTAACTGAAATGTCAGAGAAATGTATGAAATAGAGACAGAGGAGCACATCTTTGAATTGTCACTACAGCAACCAAGGTAAGTTCAGCACATTTTTATTGTCATTGCTAGAACTGGTGTTGAAATTTGACTTTTCAACATTTGAGCCTCTTGGTGACTCCCGCCTCCTCAATATACTTTCCACACTGGTTTCTCTCCCACTAAAGTGCTGCTCTTTCTCAATCTCTTTGCTGTTTCCTTCTCCTTTACCCAGACTCCTGTGTGGGATACACAGGGCTAGGTCCAGAGGACTCCCCCTTTTCTATCCACACTCAGTGCCATCCAGTCTTGTGGCTGTGAATACTTGCCATAGGCCAGTGACAACCCAGCTGCACAGCCAAGTCAGACTACTCTCTCATACTGCTGCCTCTGAGCCCACTACCTACCTTACATGCTCCCTTCGCTGTCCAGTAGACTTCTGGAACTTATGTGCAAATCTGCAGTCCTGATTATCCCTCTATAACCCATCCCACCCACAGCCTCCTCCATCTCAGCTGATGGCTCTTCCTTCTAGTTGCTTAGGCCAAAAATCTTGATGGCATCATTGACTTCTTTCTTTCTCTAAATCCTACATCCAAGTGGTGACTTTCAATAGACCTAGAATGTGCACCCATGTGAAACCTATACTGCTACAAAGTATAGCAGAGGCATCACTATCTCTGTCCTGGTTTATACCACGGGCCTCCTGACTACTCCCCTGCCTATTCTTCCTCGGCCTCAGCCTGTTGTCAACAGAGAAGTCAGAAGAAGGCAGAAAATGCAGAAGTCACAGTAATCATTTTAAAACCTGTCAGATCAATCCTGCTATCTCTTTCTTCAAACCCCTGCAGTGTTCACTCAGAACAAAAACCAAATCACTCACAATACAAAGCAAATCCACTCATTTGATCTGTAACATCCTGTGCTAACTGAGCTTGTCTCTTTGCTCTGGCCACATCAGCATCCAAGCTACTCCTCTAACATTCCAGGCACACTCCTAGTTTATGATGTTTGTAAGGGCTACACCTTTGCATGCTCTGTGCCTCCCTCAGGCATACACAAGCCTATTTCCTCCTGAGTTCAAGTCTTGACTCAAATGCCCCTCCTCAATGAAGCTTCCTGTTTCAAAGTACAGCCACATTCCCACTTCCCTGGCACTGCTAAGCCCCCTTCCTTCCCTGTTTTTTCTCATATACATAAATACATTTTTAAATCTTTGCCATATACTTATATAATTCTATACAGTATATTACTTATTGTTTTTATTGTGTCTTTCTCCTGATAGATTGTCTTCCCTGATAGATTTGTACTTGTTTTAGGAAGTAATTAAAATGTTCAGGTGTAGGGAATTGATATCATCAGTGTTGCAATTTAGTGACACAATCTGGTCAAAGGTAGTACAATGGAACAGAACAAGGGATGAGACTTGAGGCTTTCACAGTGGTGTGGAAATGAAGAAAAGAGGGGCCTGGGATGAAATGGCAGAAAGCGTCCAAGAGAAAACCCACCAGTCACCACAGGCCATCTACAGAGACAGGGTGGTTCAATGGAAGACTGCAAACTTTGGGCATGGGAGCCTGTACTCAGCTCCCTACTTGACCCCTTACTCTATGACATTGAGAAAAATCACTCACTTCTCTGCAAGATGGACCTAATGGTGCTTCATTTCAAGGTGGTTGAGGACTGCAGATCATATAAAAAAATCACCCAGCACTTTCCTGACATGTGGCAGATGTCCATGGCATCTGATTAGAAGTAGTGGGCAGAGGAGACAGAAAAAAATCCATAAGGTTAAAACTTCAGACAAGGTCTTGGCATAGGGATACCACCCATATTCCCATCCCTCATACAACATAGATGAGGGTCAAGAGCCAATTGAGAAGCTGTTATTAGTGTGTACCAGCAATCTGTGGCTCCCAGTGCAAAGTTCTTTTGAAAAACTGGAATGGACACTTTGGTTTAGTGCTGAGGCCAAAGCAGGGCTTAGTGACAGGCCAAAGCTCTTAGTGACAGCTTCCAAATCTAAATCATAGGGTCTTCTTCTCAAGCTTATTTTCAGATATCTGCAGGACTGGAGACCACACTCCAAAGTCATTTAACAACTAGATTGCAGGCCAGCTACACATAAGACAGAAAGAGGATGGCTGGCCCAGCCATCACTGTGGGTCACCGCAGGGAGACTCTGGTTCAGGAATATCAGTCACCAACCCACTAAATTTGCTCCTACCTTTTCTGTGGGAAGGTACAAAAGAAAGGGAAGAAATGCCCATAATGGAGATGCAACACTCCCTTGTCAAGGATACAGTAAGCTTGAGAAGAAATGTTGGAGAAACATGAGAAGAGGAAAAAGTAGAAGTCTCCTTCTCCAGCATACAGCATTTATTACATTTCTTCCAAGTTCTGAACTCTAATGCCCCATCACCTAGCCAAGTTACTTGCTAAAATACTTTACTTGAATTTAAACTCAAGGTAATAACGACATGATCTCACATTTCCTTCATGCACCATAATTTTATGACTTTGTCACAGTGGACAATATTCATCGGGTCAGATGGCTCCTTCTGAGATCACTTCCATAAAATCTCCTAAATGGGGTATTACACACAATTTATACATCTACTAAAACTTTGAAAGTGGAAAAAATATAGATTATTTCAGAGAGAAGCAGCATAATGTAGAAACTTCAGAGCTCATGCTGTGAAGAAAAGAAAGCAGCAAAGTTAGACCCAGTAGAGGGAAGAAATACACTGAAGAGAAGAGCAAAAACTAAACCGCCTGACTGTGAAGACAAAAGTAAGAAATAAACTTGATATAATGTGTACCATGGGATTTCCAAGCAAGATGGCACAAACAGAGGTTACTGGAAGGGCCAAAATAAAAAAGGAGGAAGTATTCCAATATATGCCTATCTTGGCCATAAAGTGTAGATTTGTTTGTGAGAGTAGTATGTAAAGAGGGAGCCATGTGAGATAGATTCTAAGAAGATAAAGGGCATCTTGGGAGGGTGCATGCTTACATGACCTCACACAAGACCCACCTTTCCCTCAGCTTCCAGAATTATCACTCAAATGAAATCAATCTCATAGAAGCATTAGGAATCTGGGACTTTTTCAGAGTGGACTGTAGCTAACAGGGTGCTAAGGACCTGGATCCAAGAAGGAGATTAACGGGTGATAAGTCAGGTAAAAAAGAGATTAATACAGGCTAAAGTCTGAAGTGGGCTCCCAGCCAAGTTAGTCTATGTTCTTCCAGGCTAGTCCTTGACATAACATGTCTGGTTAGTTGAAAAAGACCGAGGATGGGAAGCAGTGAGGAAAGAACAAGAGGCCAGCCTTTGATGTGCTTAAGCCTGTGCCTTATTCCTTCTTCCTCAGTAGAAGTCACTTCAGAAGCTGAGCTGGGATGAACTTGAGGGCGAAGGTGGAGGGTGCACATCTGAGTAGCTGGGCAAAGAACCAGAAAACATTCTTAGTTCTGTTGGGGAGAAAGAATTTCCTCTACTTTTCAAAATCCTTCCAGCTGGACTAAGAATCAAATTGACATGAGACAGATTAACAGGAGAAAATCAAATTTAATAGTGTATGTACAAGGAATCCACACAGACACGGAAATTCCAAAGATAGTCAGGCAACATGATGCTTATATGAGATAAGGAGTGGAGTAGGGGTCTGAGGCTACAAAGGGGAGAAAGACCATTAGCAAGAACGGAAAAGGAGGCATTTGAAAAACAAAGGTTGTCCTATTATATTGACATTTCTTAGGTAAAGAGGAATCTCTATCAATAGCTCTCTTCCTGATACAAGCAGGCAGTTGAGGGGTAGGTAAAGAACTTTTTCTGCATCTGCTGGGTTTGGGATGCTTTTAACTCAAAATAATACTCATGCCAAAGTGGCCCTCTTGGGGCAGCCTCCCCTTGGTCCTTATACTTCACCAATATGACCCTACTGATTTCTTTTTATCACTAGAGACAAGCATGGCATTTGATTACTACGTCATTAACAAAACATTTCCAAAAGAAACCAAATGAACTATAATAAATGTTACTCGAAAGCCAGTAAAAGTCTCTAGATGCAGCATATTTAAAAATTTACTATAGGACCGCCTGGGTGGCTCAGTTGTTAAGGGTCTGCCTTTGGCTCAGGGTGTGATCCCAGCATTCTGGGATCGAACCCCACATCAGGCTCCTCCGCTGGAAGCCTGCTTCTTCCTCTCCCACTCCCCCTGCTTGTGTTCCCTCTCTCGCTGGCTGTCTCTCTCTGTCAAATAAATAAATAAAATCTTTAAAAAAATTTACTATAAATGTATTTGTTCACAAACATTTGGGAGAAAAGCATTGTTACTTGTATGTATGTATGCCTGCTCCCTTTTGTTTTAAATTGGCTTCAGAAGCTCAAATTCACTTTTTAAATATATACATTTTGAAAGTTAGATTTAAGATTGCTCCACAAGATTCTTATCAACTCTAAAATTCTGTAATTCTCTAAATGTTTTGGACTGGAACACACTCTTGAACCCATAAATCCAATTTCCAGACATGGCTGATTGCCACCTGGAGATTTACACCTCAGACAGAACTAGAAATGTCATTGACCAAAGCTTCCCATAAATGAATATTGTTTTCTCTATGCTCATAGCTATGGTTTTATTCTATTTTTTATTTCTGGATTTAAGCCATATACAGATTACAGAAGGCTTGTCAACCATGAATAGACCAGTTTACAATAATTGAAGAACACAGAGCTGTTTTTCTCACTGAGGAAGTTTGTTTCTGTGAAATCCTGGGTATGTTAACATTATATAGAGAATACATTGTTTCTATCTTGGTTGTAAGCATAAGAAACAAATGAATAGTAGATAAGCTTTTAACATGTAGAAGATAATAGGATAAGAAAAAATATGAAGAAAAAATCACGATGTTGTATGAAATAGTTAATGAATAAAATCACAAAGAAGACTCAGTTGTTCAGTCAGCAAATGTGACATATTTCCAAATTATAAGCCTTGTTCCTTTCTTTTTAAGCCACTAATTTCATACTTAGTAAAAAGTGTCAGATTTCTACATATGTAAGGAACATCACTGGATAAAGCTTTGCAAATGCAAAAATTGAGACCCTATTAGGTAGATTTAATATTATGTTATGGGGGCACCTGGGTGGCTCAGTTGGTTAAGCGTCTGCCTTCAGCTCAGTGCCCTGGGATCATGTCCTGCATTGGGCTCCCTGTTCAGTGTGGAGTTTGCTTCTCCATCTGTTCCCCCCCCCCCGCATTGTGCTCTCTCTCTCGCAAATAAATAAGTAAAACCTTAAAAAAATACTGTTATGAAAATTTACATGACTTGGTCATTGAAACATATATAACATAATTATATGTAATACAGCAATCTTCTAGGTTGTACCTTCCAATAGTACAATATACATTCTTTCTCATACATAGGATTGATAAAGGAAGATAACTCAAATCAATTTGGGTTGCTAAACCTCCAAAGATGCAATAATTCAAACAAGTGACATCATTTTAAATATGTCCATTGCCCACATACATTGTGTCAACCCAAGTTGAGCCCAGGCAACTGGGTAAGACCCTCCCTGTCTCTGCAGAGAACCTGAAGATCCAACAAGTACAGTCCTGGGAAAATGGAGAAAAATTATATACCCACATTGAAATTGTGTTTTCCTAATGTGGAAAATGTTCCTTACTGCCTTTGAAATGTTTGCATTTGGGCAGGAACCTCACTCAGGAGTATTCCTCAACTGTACCTTCCATTTTAAAATCCTTTACATATGTGTTTGCTTTTGTCTGCTTCTCCAATCAAAATGTTTGCAGCATGAGACTGGCATGAGACCAGGACTTTGTTTTTGCTCATTACTGTATTCCCCAGAGAAACCCAGTGTTGTACATCTAAGACCAGTGTTTGGCATATGTTAAGTACTCAGTGTTGGTTGAATGACTGAATGTTCTTTCAGTTTCTTGGCAAGTCTTCTCAGGACTAGACTGAAATTGGATGTAGCTGATATGCTGGGTTCTGATGCTGAAATCACTTCTGGAAACCACCTGTACCTCAGCCCCACCACCTTGTCTGTCTCCAGGCTTCCATCTTGCCTCAGGAGACCCCCCCCCCTACATAGCCTCCCATCTGGGCTCCCAACTTCAGTCTTCCTTGCTCTTATTCTTCCCCCATAGACCTAAGATAAAATTCATATACAATATTTCTCCACAGCATGGTACTAGCCCAGAGTTTCTTAAGCTCAGTCTGCAGACAAATTCTTGAGGCTCTGTACTATGATGAGCTCAATAACACAACTCTTCGCTACATTTTCAAAATGGTCTCAGCCACTGTCCCCTTCCATCATTCCTGTTTACTCTACTGAACGTACCTACCAGACCAATCTCTCTCATGATTTTCCTCACGTTACCACCTCATGTGAGGTGCCTTGCCACTTCTCTACCTGGAACATTTCTACACAACCTTTAAGACCCAATTAAAATTTCATGATTATGATTTCTGTAGACTTTTCTCACTATCCCAGGCATAATTTCTGCTTTTATTCAATCACTGCTGTATATTCAAAACACATTTATTGGGCACCAGCTGAATGCCTGATATGAAACTAGAAGGTGGTAATTCACAAATAAAGGAGCAATGCCTACATCCTGTAGGGGCTTATAATCTGGTACTGAAAAAATAATGTGAAATTTAAAACTTAGGGAGAGGAGTATCACTAGAGATATGGGATTATGGAGCTACTAATGAGCAGTGGGGAATTATAGAATATTTTGCAGATTCTAAAATGTTTGATTAGTATTTTGACAGAGAGTAAAGAATTTGCATCTAGGTAAATAGATAGACATGGGGAAAAGGACATTACAGGTAAGAGACACCTGTCTATCAATTCACACTGCATACAAGGAATTGCAGGCTGCAGGTAAAGCCAGAGCATGGAGAAGAAGAGGGTGAGGTAAACAGTGTTCTGAGTACATACTAGTGATTCTGGAAAGCTGACTCAGAAATTAAATGCCCAGCATCAATGGTCTCATAACACATTAATTAAACATGTATCCAATTGCGTTAGAGATGTTTTATTAGATTTTTATCTTCCCTGTCCATGGCTAAAATCCTTGGGAGTCATGAGGAAAATGTCAATCTCACCTTTATTTTGTTCCTCTTTCCCTTCCCAGTGAATTTAGCACAGGGTTTAGGTAGAGTACATCCCTTCCTCTCACGGGGAGAAAAAAGTATCTTTTGGCATAATCTGTGATTTCTGGCATGTAACTTAAACTTCCTGATGAGTTTAGGATCTAGTGTCCTCATTTGTCACAAGTGAAAGTAACAATATTTTGGAGGTTTGATGAGGATGAGTAAAACATTATTCATATAGAGAGAGACATATAAACACATAGCACACCCTGACACTGTACAATTGTGATTATCTTGATCTCATATTTCTATTAGTTCCTCCCTCTTTCCTTACTTCAAATTTTATGAAATTTAAAGCGCTCACTTGTTTCAAGTTTTTACATTAATAAAGATATATAATAATTTTTGAAACCCTTTCAGTAACTTTTTTAAACACTTGGATATAAAACTTCAATCTAGAAGTATCACTGAGGAAAAATAAGATGTAGTCTTCAATAATGAATTAATGAAAGGATATAGGTTCAGCCTTGGGTAGATTTTCTTTATGTTTCTGACTCAAAAAAAAAGATATTATTACAGCTTTCTCTGAAATAAAATTATGCAATTCTAGAAAGCAAATTTTTTATTTATAAAAATCCTTCTAAGATGAATAACAGGATCACCCAATTCAAATCAAAGAATCAAGTCATATTTCTCTATTCAATTCATATAAAACATGCAAGGTGTAGAGTTGATTGTGAAAGACTGCGTAGCCACTTTTGATTAGAAATGTAAATTCAACTCTAGAAAGTTGATTTTCACTTAGCCCATTGAGCAGATAAACTGGTTTTTAAATCCGAGTCTCTGTGAGAATGTTGGCTTTGGCAGAGATAAATTAGTCTTTCCAAGAATATACTTTCATTTGTATTTCTCCTTTAAAGGAAAAGGATTGATAGAAAATCCACTATGATAAATAATTAAAATTTTTGCATTCTTTACTTCACTTTATTTTTTTAATGTTTTTTATTATATTATGTTAATCACCATACAGTACATCCCTGGTTTTTGATGTAAAGTTCGATGATTCATTAGTTGTGTATAACACCCAGTGCACCATGCAATACGTGCCCTCCTTACTACCCATCACCAGCCTATCCCATTCCCCCACCCCCTCCCCTCTGAAGCCCTCAGTTTGTTTCTCATAGTCCATAGTCTCTCATGCTTCATTCCCCCTTCTGATTACCCCCCTTTCTTTATCCCTTTCTTCCCCTACCAATCTTCCTAGTTCTTATCTTCCATAGATGAGAGAAACCATATGATAATTGTCTTTCTCTGCTTGACTTATTTCACTTAGCATTATCTCTTCCAGTGCCAACCATGTTGCAGCAAATGTTTTTTTTTTTTTTT
>NW_024427107.1:4524044-4590949 GCF_017311325.1 Ursus maritimus
CGAGAAAATAAGATCCTTCAAGCAAAGAAAGAGATAATGAGTCTGTGGCCTCTGCCACAGAACTAATGGATATGGATATAAACAAATTATCAGAAATGGAATTCAGAGTAACAATGGTCAAGATGATGTGATACTGGAAAAAAGTATTAACGAAAATGTTAATGAGAATATAGAATCTCTAAGGGTGGAAATGAGAGCTTAATCTGGCAGAAATTAAAATTTATGAGCCAAATGCAGTCAAAAACCAGAGGCCCTGACAGCCAGGGTGAATGAGGCAGAAGAACATATCAGCAAATTGAGGATGGGTTAGTAGAAGAGAAAGTTAAAATAGAATCTGGACTTAAAAATCCACACGCAAGAATGTAGGTTATGGGAGACTCTCATAGATATAAGTATAGAACACAACACCCCAGAACCAAAGAATGCCTATTCTTATTCGCTAATGCCCATGAACGGGCTCTTTCAAGAATAGACCATGTTCTGGGCACAAACAGGTTTCAACCGTACCAAAAGACTGAAATTATTCCCTGCATATTCTCAGACCAACGCTTTGAAAATTGGAACTCACAACCACAAGGAAAAATTTAAAGAAACTCAAACACTTGGAGACTAAGAACCATCCTGCTCAGGAATGATTTGATAAACCAGGAAGTCAAAACCAGTTTAAACAATTTATGGAGACCAACGAAAGAATGAAAACACAATGGTCTCAAAATCCTATGTGATACTGCAAAGGCAGTCCTATGGAAAATACAGCCATCCAAGCCATACTCAAAAGATTAGAAAATCTAAAATGCAGTTTTTATATTCTCACTTCATGAAGCTGGAAGAGCAACAGAGGGGATAGGCCTAATTCATGCATGAGGAAGCAGCTGACCAAGATTAGAGCATAAATCAATGAATAGAAACTAGAGTACAGTAGAGCAGAACAACAGAACTAGAAGCTGCCCTTTTGAGGGAATTAATAAAATTGACAGACCACTGGCAAGATTATCCAAAAGAAAAGAGAAAGGACCCAAATTAATAAGATTATGAATGAAAAAGAGAGGTCACAACCAACACAAATGAAACTGTAAGGATTATTAGAAACTTTTATCAACAGCTTTAGGCCAATAAATTAAGCAATCTGGAAGAGATGGAGGACTTCCTGGAAACCTATAAAGTACCAAGATTGAAACAGGAAGAAATTGATTTCTTAAACAGGCCAATTAATTATGAAGAAATTGAGTCAGTGATAAATAACTTCAAATAACAAAACCCCAGGCCTGGGACGGTTTTCCTGGGGAATTCTAACAAACATTCAAAGAAGAAATAATACCTATTCTCCTAAAGCTATTTCAAAAATAGAAACAGAAGGAAAGCTACCAAACTCATTCCATGAGGCCAATATTACCTTTGATCCCTCAAACGAGGCAAAGACCCCCTCAAAAAGGAGAATTACAGACCGATTTCCCTAATGAATATGGATGCCAAAATCCTCAACAAGATGCTTGCTAATAGAATCCAACAGTACATTAAAAAGATTATCCCTCATGACCAAGTGGGATTCATTCCTGGGATGCAAGGGTGGTTCAACATTTGCAAATCGATCAGTGTCCTAGATTTTATCCAGAAGGAAAAATTCAAAAATCATATGATTCTCTCAATAGATGCAGAAAAAGCATTTGACAAAATATAGCACCCTTTCCTGATTAAAACCCCTCAGAGTTTAGGGATAGAGGGTACATTCCTCAATTTCATAAAAACCATCTATGAAAAGCCTACAGAAAATATCATTCTCAATGGGGAAAAGGTGGAAGCCGCCTTAAGATCAGGAACACGGCCAAGATGCCCACTCTGCCATTATTATTCAACATAGTACTGTAGTCTTTGCAAACAACAATCAGACAACAAAAAGGGATAAAAGGTATCCAAATTGGCAAAAAGAAAGTCAAAACTGTCTCTCTTCGCATGACATGATACTCTGTATGGTAAAACCCAAAAGAAGCCACTCCCAAACTACTAGAAGTTATAAAGCAATTCAATGTGGCGGGATACAAAATCAATGCTCAGAAATCAGCTGTATTTCTACACACGAATAATGAGACTGAAGAAAGAGAAATTAGGAATCCATCCCATTTACAATAGCACCAAAACCATACGTTACCTTTGAATTAACTTAACCAGATTTTTAAGGACCTATATTCAGAAACTATAAATCACTCTTGAAAGACATTGAAGAGGACACAAAAGATGGAAAAATATTCCATGCTCATGGATCAGAAGAATTAACATAGTTAAAATGTCCATGCTAACGAGCAATCTACACTTTCAATGCTATCCCAATCAAAATAACAATGACATTTTTCAAAAGAACTGGAACAAATAGTCCTTAAATTTGTATGGAACCAGAAAAAGGCCCCAAATCGCCAAGGAACTGTTGAAAGGAAAACAAAGCTGGGGGGGCATCACAATGCCGGATTTCGTGCCACGCTACAAAGCTGTGGATAACCAAGACAGCATGGTACTCGGGTACAAAAACAGACACATAGACCAATGGAACAGAATAGAGAACCCAGAAATGGACCCTTGCTCTTTTGGGCACCAATCTTTTGATAAAGCAGGAAAAACATCTGGTGGAAAAAGACAGTCTCTTCAATAAATGGTGCTGGGAAAATTGGACAGCTACATGCAAAAGAATGAAACTTGACCACTCTCTCACACCATACACAAAGATAAACTCCAAATGGATGAAAGACCTCAATGTGAGACAGGAATCCATCAAAATCCTAGAGAACATAGGCAGCAACCTCTACGACGCAGCCAAAGTAACTTTTTCATGACACATCTCCAAAGGCAAGAGAAACAAAAGATAAAATGAACTTGTAGGACTTCATCAAGATAAAAAGCTTCTGCACAGCCAAGGAAACAGTCAAAAAAACTAAGAGGCAGCCCACGGAATGGGAGAATATATTTGCAAATGATGCTACAGATAAAAGACTGGTATCCAAGATCTATAAAGAACTTCTCAAACTCAATATGTGAGAAACAAATAAACAAATCATAAAATGGGCAGAAGATATGAACAGACACTTTTCCAATGAAGACATACAAATGGCTAACAGACACATGAAAAATGTTCAATATCATTAGCCATCAGGGAAATTCAAATCAAAACCACACTAAGATACCACCTACGCCAGTTAGAATGGCAAAAATTCGACAAGGCAAGAAACAACAATTAGAGAGTGTGGAGAAAGGATCCCTCCTACATTGTTGGTGGGAATGCAAGTTGGTACAGCCACTCTGGAAAACAGTGTGAGGTCCCTTAAAAGTTAAAATTGAGCTATCCTATGACCCAGTCATTGCACTACTGAGTATTTACCCCAAAGAGACAGACATAGTGAAAAGAAGGGCCATATGCACCTAATGTTCATAGCAGCATTGTCCACAATAGCTGGGGACCGTGGAAGGAACCTAGATGCCCTTTAACAGATGACTGGATTAAGAAGTTGTGGTCCATATATACAATGGAATATTACTCAACTATCAGAACGAAATGATTTTCTCAACATTTGCTGCAGCATGGATGGCACTGGAGGAGATAATGCTATGAAAATAAGTCAAGCAGAGAAAGACAATTATCATATGATTTCTCTCATCTATGGGAACATAAGAACTAGGAAGATTGGTAGGGGAAGAAAGGGATAAAGAAAGGGGTTAATCAGAAGGGGGAATAAAGCATGAGAGACTATGGACTCTGGAGAAACAAACTGAGGGCTTCGGGGGAGGGGAATGGGATAGGCTGGTGATGGGTAGTATGGAGGGCACGTATTACATGGTGCACTGCGTTATATTATACGCAACTAATGAATCATCAAACTTACATCAGAAACCACGGATGTACTGTATGGGGACTAACATGATAAGTAATAAAGAAACATTAAAAAAAAAGAAAAAGATTCAATTTAGGCAGTTGTTTTTTCTTTATCTCCTGAGCCAGGCAGTTCGTCTGGTGTATAAAGGGAACGGGCTGCACACAGATCAGAAGACAGGTAGAGCACACATAGATGAGCTAGTGAGACCTGATCCAACATTATCAGGAGCACAGCTCTTTCTCAGGTAGGGAAAATGTCTGCTCCATCGTTGAGAACTCAAGAGCTAATCAGTAATATATCCAAGCTGCATATCAAGGGAAACCTGGGCTCACAGGATGCCACTGGAGGCTACTTCTCAGCATGCCTGGCAGTCAATCCCACTACATTAGTGCCTTCCTCTACTGGAAGGTATAGAGTCCTTAACTGAGTGAAACTATCACATTCCAGTTCCTGGAACAACATAACAAGCCACAGGAAAAGAGGCTCACAAGCCAAGGTCTGTCATTCAGCCACTTGAATGCCACAAATTTCAGATATTAAAAGTATTTTATGAATGTGCTAAGCCTTTGTTTTCCTCCTTCCTACTTTTTAAAACTTCTTGTGAACAATTTCTTTATTAGAATTCACTGCATAAAAATTGGAGTTTAGCAGAAGCACTTCCATTGGCATCATTGGTCAAACAAGCATCCTGTAGAGCTTGCAGGTATCCAGGTAACTACAAAGAAGGTATGAGCAGAACTTCGTTGAGGAGGCTTCTAATCACCGAGTCGACTAAAAACCACAGGGCCAGAAGACAATCTAAGGGTTAAAATAATGTACATTTGTTCAATACCATAGCTACTGTGATGTTAAGGACTAATCTACAATTATTATATTCTTATCAATAGATTTTGTGACTTGTACTCCGCAGTCACTAAAGAATTTTTTAAAATATTGATTTTTACATATAAATATTCTATACTTCAATTTATGATTAGAAATTCATAAGAAATGCATAATTTTTTCCACTATGCACATACTGAGAACCTATTTCACACAGCCCTGTTTATTCTGCATTCGAGAAATGTTTCCCAAGAATAAATCTCCCAAATTACAGACTCATCCAGGGTGAATCTTTCCAGGTCAAATACTTTCTACTGAACTTCAATCTAATATACTGCATGGTAGGATAAGCAACTAGTATTTGAATTCACTACTAATAAATGTGAAAATGAACAAAGTAGATTTTGTTCCTAGCAGGAAAAAATGCAGAGTTCTGTTTGATTGTAGCTTTTAGTTCATATTATTTAACAAATTGCCTAACAAAATGAAAAAAATTTTTTTTTTTACTTTAACCCAATTCAAAGCAGTATAATGTTTTGTTAAATATTGATTCATGCCATTATTTCAGCCCAGTCAAATAAAGAGGGATTTAGCTCTGATTTTTTACTCCCTTCTCACTTGGTAATATAGCAAGTCTATCTTCTCCTATAACCTACTTTACCAGGCTCTTGAAATTTCTTGACATTTTCAGGTACTTATTACTAGGTAGATAAATGTGAATGATCACTTGAAAAGACTGAATTCTGTTTTGAATCATTTCAAGAAATTTAGACACAAATAAATCAGTAGCTGTCTTTCTATATTGAAGGAAGAAAATTATCACTCATTGTCATTTCATGTTTAGTCAAACTCCAGCCTCCCTAAGATAATTTTTTGCATCTAAAACTCCATGGCCCCAATCATTTATATCTAGAAAGCTTACAAATTATATCTTCAGATGTACTCCTAAGATCTAGATTCATACATATATAGTTTCTTATATATCCTCTGTATGTCACAAAGGTGTCTCAAACTCTTAGTATGCCTGAGGACTAGCTCATAATCTCTCCACCATACCTGCTCTCCTGTGCTGCTGCCTGTCTCAATGGAACCACCACATATCAATGTGTAAAGTCAGAAAACTAGCATTGACTCTTCCTCCCTCACTCCCTATATTCATCCAACTCCAAATTCTTTTGACTTTGCCTTCTAAATATCTCTTGAATTTATTCCATCCTCCTTACCCACCACGTTTGCACTGACCAAGGCATGCCCTGACGCACTGCAATATAGGAAGTATTCAACTGGCCTACCCATATCTTTCTGCTCTCCTTCCTCTAGAAATACTTCTTGTTAAAACCCTTAAATGTTTTCAATTTGTATAGAACAAAGATAAAGTTCTCTAACAAAGCCAAGTCCCTTCATGATCTTACTTTCCTGAAAACATTTTTTCCAGACTCCCCTTTTATCGTGCTTCCTTCCTACCTCAATCCCAGCACTCTTGCCTTCTCCAGGCTCTTTGTATTTGCTATACTCTTGATACCCACAGGGTCTTCATACAGTTGTCTTCAGCCTGATCACCTTCCCTTCTCATTTTGCTTGACTCAGTCAGTGCTTGATCTCAACCGTGTTATTTCCTCCAAGAAGCCTTTGTTGGGCCTTGTCAAATCCCCTATTACAGGCTTTCATTGCACTGCATAGTTGCAATTTTATACTAGTTTGAGTGGTTGTTTGATCCATACCTATCTTCCCCTAACTAGACTCTAAGTTCCATGAAGACAGAGAACGCACTGGATTTAAGCTCATATCCAACATCCCCAGTTTCCTAGTACAGGCTTAAAGGATAGATAGAGTACTAATATATACTTGATCACTGAAAGAACAAATGACCAGCCACATCTTTACACAGTCATTGCCTTTTGCAAAGAAAAAGCTAAAACATTGTACTCTTAGCACATTCCACCATATATAAAAACAAAAGATGGGCTTATAACCTAATGAAAATTTTCTGTATTAATATTGGCTCAACATCCTAAAGGGCACTGCATTTTCTTTTGACAAAGAATTACAACAAATTTTGACATTAACCCTGACCTTTGTGAGATCTGTAATATGTTTGTCTAATTACATTTCCCTAAAACCTTATTAGGCGCTAACAAAACCTGAAGGACATCTAGCAAATAACTGGGGCTTTCTGAACTAATCTCATCTCCAAAGAGATGTTTTACAATCGGTTTTTTTTTGTGAGCATGCACAACGTGTTTGACAGCTCTTACTCCTGAGTAAATATTGACTTACACAGCCAGCCCTAGGTATTAGCCCACCTGGGTGACAAAATCTTCCCAAGTTTTATAAAACATGCAGAGCAAGCCAAATACAGAGAATGACAACAAAAATAATAGAGAAAGAATGGTTCTCAGGGAGAGAAGTTGCTGCTATTGATTTAGCTTTTTAGCGTGAACTCACTGAGCCACATAAAACAAATCCACTGTGCTGTACCATCACCTTGGCACCCCACTCTAACGCAAGAGCAGAGATGGGAAGAAGAACACTATATTTATCTGTTCTAACTGCACAATCAACAAAGAATATAAGTTCACCGCACCCAGCTCCTTTGTAAAAGTAGCTACTTTTTATTTCCTCAAAGCCTTGAGTTCAGAAAGAAAAAAAGGAGCTCTGCCAGGAGAGAGAAGTTACATGTGTGTGTGAGTCTGTGTGCTGCCATGTATAATTTGGGCATGTGTCTATGTAAAGCATAAGCTAAGGATATGAATTGGGAGCATGCACATGCTTAAAATAAGCTCTCAAAACCTGCACATAAACAGACCTCAAAGAAGTCACACTGAGGTGACAGCTGACTTGGAGATCTACTGTGCCCTGCTTCCATATTCACCAAAGAATTTTTGCATGCTAGATGCACCAGTGTGACTCCAAACTTTCCATATGAATCAGATGAGATTAAAATATGCATTTTCTAGCTTCATTGCAATAATAGTAAGTAGGAATGATCTGTTAGAACAATAAATTATTCATACAGTTTAGAGTTAATTAAGCATTTGAATAAAGATCTTATTTCATAGCACAGTAAATTATTTTAACTGATTTTAAAGGAAAAATGACTGAATTACCATAATCCATTAGGTTCAAGAGAAAAGCTTTATATCTTATTTGCATGCTATGCTGAAGTCAATAATAGTGTATTCTACCAAAATCTATTATACAAAGGATTATATTTATTCTTAAATAGTTAAAATCAGTTAAAATTTATATTGTACAAGTTTGACTCCTCAAAAAGTTATTTCAATCCTAAATTAGAATACTTATGGAAAAAGTCATGTTTCTAAATAGTTTAGGTATAGTCCAATTCCAGCCTTTGTTTCTTTTCACCTGAACTAATAGCTATAAATGGCCCTAAATGTTTTTCTTTTCAATTTACCATATTAAATTATCTGATAGCCTTATAGAAAAAGTGCTGATTAAACAGGTCCCTTATTGTGGAATCCCTAATATCTCCCACTGTCTTCTGCTAGAATTCAAGGTTTCCCAAGATCTAGTGCCAATTTGTGACTCCTCCTTCTCTCACGTGAGTCTAACCACCCTCTAACCAAATTTTGATTTCCCTATCTCTGAATCTCCCTTTTTTGAATCCAAAATTGTGTTTAAAATGTTTTTCTCATTCATTTAGATGCAATTGAAATAGTACTTTCTCCACTAAGGACTTAATGATTGTTCATGTCAAAGTAACTTTTACCTTTTTGTAATCCTTTTAGCATATTAAAACATTAATAGGCTTTATTGAGTTCCTTTGTAGTGTAAGACAAGATCCTTGACCTTCTCAGAGATTTGAGTCTGATTAGATAAAAGATACGAAATCAATGACTGCAGCTCCAATAGGCTGTGTATTATGATAATGTATGCAAGGAATGCCATAAGAGTATGCAGGATCTAAACCCGATTTAAAGGTAAAGAAAGGTTGGGCAGAAAATAGATTCTTTAACTAATTTTTATGAACAAGCTGTACTTTTACCTAGATACAAAAGAAGAAAGGCAGCTTAGGAAGTGGAAAGACAAGTATAGTGAGAAGGGCAGAGGCATAAAAGCACATGGCTCTTTACAGAACAGAAGTAGTCGGACAGAGGCATCTGTGCCTGCAAACGTGAGAAGCTCAGCAAGGAAGTTTGAACTTGACCCTGAAAGGATCAGGACACATTACAAGATTTAAAGAAATGGAATTCTTAATGAATTTTTTTATTTTAGAAACATTATTCTGGTAAAGATGAACAGAAGATTGGAAGTTAGCTATAGAGAGAGATATGAGCTAGATCAGTGGTTTCTAACTTTTGGTGCGTTTGCCCACACTGGGGGATATTTGGCACCAGAAGATATTTTTGTTTGTCACAACTGGGGGTGGTGCTGCTATAGGCAACCAATGGAAGAGGCAAGGATTGTTGCTCCACATCCATATCACAGGACAGCTCCCACAACATTACCTGGCCCTTCCTTGCTCACTAAAGGTTGAGCTTGTGAGCCCCAGCTTTGATACACATATACATATACATACAAATTTTTACACTGTTATATTAGTTACAGGTGTACAATATAGTGATACAAGGCTGGTTTGATTTTTAAACAGGAAGAGTGGTGGTGGCTTTTGGTGCTGTATGGAGTACAGACTGAAGGACTGAAGAGGAAGAGCTACCCAGATCTAGGAAAACAAAAATGGTGGGAAGTAAATTAAAAGGGTACCAGAGAAGAGGAAAGAACTAAATGAAGCAAGTTAAGGAAGACCCTGCAGAGAAGGGAAGGGATTGATGGTACCGATGCACAGTTGGAGGTCATCACTTTAAGCAGGAGGTGAGCAAGTGACCCAGTGAAGCAGGCTGTAATCAATTTATAACAGTCTTTTGGTAGCCAAGAGAGCTAGTGGAGATGGCTATTAACTTTGCCCTCAATTTTCCTCCTTAAGGTAAAAGACTAAGGTAACTGAAATGTCAGAGAAATGTATGAAATAGACAGAGGAGCACATCTTTGAATTGTCACTACAGCTAACCAAGGTAAGTTCAGCACATTTTTATTGTCATTGCTAGAACTGGTGTTGAAATTTGACTTTTCTAACATTTGAGCCTCTTGGTGACCCTCGCCTCCTCAATATACTTTCCACACTGGTTTCTCTCCCACTAAAGTGCTGCTCTTTCTCAATCTCTTTGCTGTTTCCTTCTCCTTTACCCAGGACTCCTGTGTGGGATACACAGGGCTAGGTCCAGAGGATCTCCCTTTCTATCCACACCTCAGTGCCATCCAGTCTTGTGGCTGTGAATACTTGCCATAGGCCAGTGACAACCCAGCTGCACAGCCAAGTCAGACTACTCTCTCATACTCAAGCTGCCTCTGAGCCCACTCACCTACCTTACATGCTCCTTCGCTGTCCAGTAGACTTCTGGAACTTATAGGCAAATCTGCAGTCCTGATTATCCTCTATAACCCATCCCACCCACAGCCTTCCTCCATCTCAGCTGATGGCTCTTCCTTCTAGTTGCTTAGGCCAAAAATCTGATGGCATCATTGACTTCTTCTTCTCTAAATCCTACATCCAAGTGGTGATTCTCAATAGACCTAGAATGTGCACCCATGTGAAACCTATACTGCTACAAAGCATAGCAGAGGCATCACTATCTCTGTCCTGGTTTATACCACGGCCTCCTGGATTCACTCCCCTGCCTATTCTTCCTCGGCTCTCAGCCTGTTGTCAACAGAGAAGTCAGAAGAAGGCAGAAAATGCAGAAGTCACAGTAATCATTTTAAAACCTGTCAGATCAATCCTGCTATCTCTTTCTTCAAACCCTGCAGTGTTCACTGGTGAACAAAAACCAAATCACTCACAATACAAAGCAAATCCACTCATTTGATCTGTAACATCCTGCGGCTAACTGAGCTTGTCTCTTTGCTCGGCCACATCAGCATCCAAGCTACTTCCTCTAACATTCCAGGCACACTCCTAGTTTATGATGTTTGTAAGGGCTACACCTTTGCATGCTCTGTGTCTCCCTGCGGCATACACAAGCCTATTTCTCCTGAGTTCAAGCCCGACTCAAATGCCTCCCTCAATGAAGCTTCCTGTTTCAAAGGCACAGCCACATCTCACTCTCTTCCCCTGGCACTGCTAAGCCCTTCCTTCCCTGTTTTTTCATATACATAAATACATTTTAAATCTTTGCCATATACTTATATAATTCTATACAGTATATTACTTTTATTGTTTTTATTGTGTCTTTCTCCTGATAGATTGTCTTCCTGATAGATTTGTACTTGTTTTAGGAAGTAATTAAAATGTTCAGGTGTAGGGAATTGATATCATCAGTGTTGCAATTTAGTGACACAATCTGGTCAAAAGGTAGTACAATGGAATGGCAGAACAAGGGATGAGACTTGAGGCTTTCACAGTGGTGTGAAATGAAGAAAAGAGGGGCCTGGGATGAAATGGCAGAAAGCGTCCAAGAGAAAACCACCAGTCACCACAGCCCAGAGACAGGGTGGTTCAATGAAGACTGCAAACTTTGGGCATGGGAGCCTGTACTCAGCTCCCTACTTGACCCCCTTACTCTATGACATTGAGAAAATCACCACTTCTCTGCAAGATGGACCTAATGGTGCTTGCCATTTCATGTGGTTGAGGACTGCAGATCATATAAAAAAATCACCCAGCACTTTCTCTGATATGTGGCAGATGTCCATGGCATCTGATTAGAAGTAGTGGGCAGAGGGAGACAGAAAAATCCATAAGGTTAAAACTTCAGACAAGGTCTTGGCATAGGGATACCACCCATATTCTATCCTCATGCCAACATAGATGAGGGTCAAGAGCCAATTGAGAAGCTGTTAGTGTGTACCAGCAATCTGTGGCTCCCAGTGCAAAGTTCTTTGAAAACTGAATGGACACTTCTGGTTTAGTGCTGAGGCCAAAGCAGGGCTTAGTGACAGGCCAAAGCTCTTAGTGACAGCTTTCCAAATCTAAATCATAGGTCTTCTTCTCGCTTATTTTCAGATATCTGCAGGACTGAGACCACACTCCAAAGTCATTTAACAACCAGATTGCAGGCCAGCTACACATAAGACAGAAAGAGGATGGCTGGCCCAGCCATCACTGTGTCACCAGGAGATTCTGGTTCAGGGAATATCAGTCACCAACCCACTAAATTTGCTCCTACCTTTTCTGTGGAAGGTACAAAAGAAAGGAAGAAATGCCCATAATGGAGATGCAACACTCCCTTGTCAAGGATACAGTAAGCTTGAGAAGAAATGTTGGAGAAACATGAGAAGAGGAAAAAGTAGAAGTCTCCTTCTCCAGCATACAGCATTTATTACATTTCTTCCAAGTTCTGAACTCTAATGCCCCGTCACTCAGCTGCTACTTGCTAAAATACTTTACTTGAATTTAAACTCAAGGTAATAACGACATGATCTCACATTTCCTTCATGCACCATAATTTTATGACTTTGTCACAGTGGACAATATTCATCGGGTCAGATGGCTCCTTCTGAGATCACTCCATAAAATCTCCTAAATGGGGTATTACACACAATTTATACATCTAATAAAACTTTGAAAGTGGAAAAAATATAGATTATTTCAGAGAGAAGAAGATAATGTAGAAACTTCAGAGCTCAAGTGCTAGAAGAAAAGAAAGCAGCAAAGTTAGACCCAGTAGAGGGAAGAAATGACACTGAAGAGAAGAGCAAAACTAAACCGCCTTGACTGTGAAGACAAAAAGTAAGAAATAAACTTGATATAATGTGTACCATGGGATTTCCAAGCAAAGATGGCACAAACAGAGGTTACTAGAAGGGCCAAAATAAAAGGAGGAAGTATTCCAATATATGCCTATCTTGGCCATAAAGTGTAGATTTGTTTGTGAGAGTAGTATGTAAAGAGGGAGCCATGAGATAGATTCTAAGAAGATAAAGGCATCTTGGGAGGGTGCATACATGACTCCTCACACAAGACCCACCTTTCCTCAAGAAGCCTTCCAGAATTATCACTCAAAATGAAATCAATCTCATAGAAGCATTAGGAATCTGGGACTTTTTCAGTGGACTGTAGCTAACAGGGTGCTAAGGACCTGATCCAAGAAGGAGATTAACGGGTGATAAGTCAGGTAAAAAAGAGATTAATACAGGCTAAAAGTTCAGTGGGCTCCCAGCCAAAGTTAGCTCCATGTTCTTCCAGGCTAGTCCTTGACATAACATGTCTGAAGGAAAAGACCGAGGATGGGAAGCAGTGAGGAAAGAACAAGAGGCCAGCCCCTTTGATGCTTAAGCCTGTGCTCTTATTCCCTTCTTCTCAGTAGAAGTCACTTCAGAAGCTGGAGCTGGGATGAACTTGAGGGCGAAGGTGGAGGTGCACATCTGAGTAGCTGGGCAAAGAACCAGAGCATTCTTAGTTCTGTTGGGGAGAAAGAATTTCCTACTTTTCAAATCCTTCCAGCTGGACTAAGAATCAAATTGACATGAGACAGATTAACAGGAGAAAATCAAATTTAATAGTGTGGCTACAAGGAACTACACAGACACGGAAATTCCAAAGATAGTCAGGCAACATGATGCTTATATGAGATAAGGAGTGGAGTAGGGGTCTGAGGCTACAAAGGAGAAAGACCATTAGCAAGAACGAAAAGGAGGCATTTGAAAAACAAAGGTTGTCCTATTATATTGACATTTCTTAGGTAAAGAGGAATTTATCAATAGCTCTCTTCCCTGATACAAGCAGGCAGTTGAGGGGTAGGTAAAGAACTTTTTCGCATCTGCTGGGTTTGGGATGCTTTTAACTCTCAAAAATAATACTTCATGCCAAAGTGGCCCTCTTGGGCAGCCTCCTTTGGTCCTTATACTTCACCAATATGACCCTACTGATTTCTTTATCACTAGAGACAAGCATGGCATTTGATTACTACGCCATTAACAAAACATTTCCAAAAGAAACCAAATGAACTATAATAAATGCTACTTCCGAAGCCAGTAAAAGTCTCTAGATGCAGCATATTTAAAAATTTACTATAGGACCGCCTGGGTGGCACAGTTAGTTAGGGCAATGCTGCCTTGGCTCAGGGTGTATCCATGCAGTCATGGGATCGAAGCCCCACATCAGGCCTTCCCCTAAGCCATGCTTCTTCCTCTCCCACTCCCCTTGCTTGTGTTCCCTCTCTCCTCACTGCTGTCTTCTCTCCCTGTCAAATAAATAAATAAAATCTTTAAAAATTTACTATAAATGTATTTAAACACAAACATTTGGGAGAAAAGCATTGTTACTTGTATGTATGTGTATGCCTGCTCCTTTGTTTTAAATTGGCTTCAGAAGCTCAAATTCACTCTTTAAACATATACATTTTGAAAGTTAGATTTAAGATTGCTCCACAAGATTCTTATCAACTCTAAAAATTTGTATTCTTAAATGTTTTGGACTGAACACACTCTTGAACCCATAAATCCACTTTCCAGACATGGCTGGATTGCCACCTCCGAGATTTACACCTCAGACAGAACTAGAATGTCATTGACCAAAGCTCTATAAATGAATATTGTTTTCTCTATGCTCATAGCTATGGTTTTATTCTATTTTTATTTCTGGATTTAAGCCATATACAGATTACAGAAGGCTTGTCAACCATGAATAGACCAGTTTACAATAATTGAAGAACACAGAGCTGTTTTTCTCTCACTGAGGAAGTTCTTGTTTCTGTGAAATCCTGGGTATGTTAACATTATATAGAGAATACATTAGCTTCATCTTGGTTGTAAGCATAAGAAACAAATGAATAGTAGATAAGCTTTTAACATGTAGAAGATAATAGGATAAGAAAAAATATGGAAGAAAATCACGATGTTGTATGAAATAGTTAATGAATAAAATCACAAAGAAGACTCAGTTGTTCAGTCAGCAAATGTGACATATTTCCAAATTATAAGCCTTGTTCCTTTTTAAGCCACTAATTTCATACTTAGTAAAAAAGTGTCAGATTTCTAAGTATATGTAAGTGAACATCACTGGATAAAGCTTGCAAATGCAAAAATTGAGACCCTATTAGGTAGATTTAATATTATGTTATGGGGGCACCTGGGTGGTCTAGTTGGTTAAGCTGCCTGCCTTCAGCTCAGTGCCCTGGGATCATGTCCTGCATTGGGCTCCCTGTTCAGTGTGGAGTTTGCTTCTCCATCTGTTTCCGCATTGTGCTCTCTCTCTCGCAAATAAATAAGTAAAACCTTTAAAAATACTGTTATGAAAATTTTCATATTGACTTGGTCATTGAAACATATATAACATAATTATATGTAATACAGCAATCTTCTAGGCTATTGTACCTTCCATAGTACAATATACATTCTTTTCATACATAGGATTGATAAAGGAAGATAACTCAAATCAATTTGGGTTGCTAAACCTCCAAAAAGATGCAATAATTCAAAAACAAGTGACATCATTTTAAATATGTCCATTGGGTTCATTACATACATTGTGTCAACTCCAAGTTGAGCCCAGGCAACTGGGTAAGACCCTCCTGTCTCTGCAGAGAACCTGAAGATCCAACAAGTACAGTCCTGGGAAAATGGGAGAAAATTATATACCCACATTGAAATTGTGTTTTCCTAATGTGGAAAATGTTCCTTACTGCCTTTAGAAATGTTTGCATTTGGGCAGCAGGAACCTCACTCAGGAGTATTCCTCAACTGTACCTTCCATTTTAAAATCCTTTACATATGTGTTTGCTTTTGTCTGCTTCTCCAATCAAAATGTTTGCAGCATGAGATCAAGGAGACCAGGACTTTGTTTTGCTCATTACTGTATTCCCAGAGGAAACCCAGTGTTGTACATCTAAGACCAGTGTTTGGGTATATGTTAAGTACTCAGTGTTGGTTGAATGACTGAATGTTCTTCAGTTTCTGGCAAGTCTTCTCAGGACTAGACTGAAATTGGATGTAGCTGATATGCTGGGTTCTGATGCTGAAATCACTTCTGAAACCACCTGTACCTCAGCCCCACCACCTTGTCTGTCTCCAGGCTTCCATCTTGCCTCAGGAGACCCCCACATAGCCTCCCATCTGGGCTCCCAACTTCAGTCTTCCTTGCTCTTATTCTCCCCCATAGACCTAAGATAAAATTCATATACAATATTTCTCCACAGCATGGTACTAGCCCAGAGTTTCTTAAGCTCAGTCTTCGTTATGACAAATCTTTGAGGCTCTGTACCATGATGAGCTCAATAACACAACTCTTCGCCACATTTTCAAAATGGTCTCAGCCACTCGTCCCCTTCCATCATTCCTGTTTACTCTACTGAACGTATCATCAGACCAATCTCTCTCATGATTTTCTCACGTTACCACCATGTGAGGTGCCTTGCCACTTCTACCTGGAACATTTCTACACAACCTTTAAGACCCAATTAAAATTTCATGATTATGATTTCTGTAGACTTTTCTCACTATCCCAGGCATACTTGCTTTTATTCAATCACTGCTGTATATTCAAAACACATTTATTGGGCACCAGCTGAATGCCTGATATGAAAACTAGAAGGTGGTAATTCACAAATAGGAGCAATGCCTACATCCTGTAGGGGCTATAATCTGGTACTGAAAAATAATGTGAAATTTAAAACTTAGGGAGAGTGGGAGTATCACTAGAGATATGGGATTATGGAGCTACTAATGACAGTGGGGAATTATAGAATATTTTGCAGATTCTAAAATGTTTGATTAGTATTTTGACAGAGAGTAAAGAATTTGCACTTAGTGTAAATAGATAGACATGGGAAAAGGACATTACAGGTAAGAGACACCTGTCTATCAATTCCACACTGCATACAAGGAATTGCAGGCTGCAGGTAAAAGCCAGAGCATGGAGAAGAAGAGGGCAGGTAAAATGCGTTCTGAGTAATATTACTAGTGATTCTGGAAAGCTGACTCAGAAATTAAATGCCCAGCATCAATGGCCCCATAACACAATAATTAAACATGTATCCAATTGCTAGAGATGTTCTTTTATTAGATTTTTATCTTCCTGTCCATGGCTAAAACTTGGGAGTCATGAGGAAAATGTCAATCTCAATCTTATTTTGTTCCTCTTTCCCTTCCCAGTGAATTTAGCACAGGGTTTAGGTAGTACATCCCTTCCTCTCACGGGAGAAAAAGTATCTTTGGCATAATCTGTGATTTCTGGCATGTAACTTAAACTTCCTATGAGTTTAGGATCTAGTGTCCTCATTTGTCACAAGTGAAAGTAACAATATTTTGAGGTTTGATGAGGATGAGTAAAACATTATTCATATAGAGAGACATATAAACACATAGCACACCCTGACACTGTACAATTGTGATTATCTTGATCTCATATTTCTATTAGTTCCTCCCTCTTTCCTTACTTCAAATTTTATGAAATTTAAAGCGCTCACTTGTTTCCAAGTTTTACATTAATAAAGATATATAATAATTCTTGAAACCCTTTCAGTAACTTTTTTAAACACTCCTGGATATAAAACTTCAATCTAGAAGTATCACTGAGGAAAAATAAGATGTAGTCTTCAATAATGAATTAATGAAAGGATATAGGTTCAGCCTTGCAGATTTTTCTTTATGTTTCTGACTAAAAAAAGATATTATTACAGCTTTCTGAAATAAAATTACAATTCTAGAAAGCAAATTTTATTTATAAAATCCTTCTAAGATGAATAACAGGATCACCCAATTCAAATCAAAGAATCAAGTCATATTTCTATTCAATTCATATAAAACATGCAAGGTGTAGAGTTGATTGTGAAAGACTGCGTAGCCACTTTTGGGATTAGAAATGTAAATTCAACTCAGAAAGTTGATTTTCACTTAGCCCATTGAGCAGATAAACTGGTTTTTAAATCCGAGTCTCTGTGAGAATGTTGGCTTTGGCAGAGATAAATTAGTCTTTCCAAGAATATACTTTCATTTGTATTTCTCCTTAAAAAGGATTGATAGAAAATCCACTATGATAAATAATTAAAATTTTTGCATTCTTTACTTCACTTTATTTTTTTAATGTTTTTTATTATATTATGTTAATCACCATACAGTACATCCCTGGTTTTGATGTAAAGTTCATGATTCATTAGTTGTGTATAACACCCAGTGCACCATGCACACGTGCCTCCTTACTACCCATCACCAGCCTATCCCACTCTCCCACCCCTCCCCTCTGAAGCCCTCAGTTTGTTTCTCAGTCCATAGTCTCTCATGCTTCATTCCCCTTCTGATTACCCCCTTTCTTTATCCCTTCCTACCAATCTTTCCTAGTTCTTATCTTCCATAGATGAGAGAAACCATATGATAATTGTCTTTCTCTGCTTGACTTATTTCACTTAGCATTATCTCTTCCAGTGCCAACCATGTTGCAGCAAATGTTTTTTTTTTTTTTTGTATTCTTTACTTCACTTTAAATTGACATTTGATCCCTGTATCTTTCTATGTAAAATTAGTTTTAAAATACTGGCTTTCCTTAGAGTGTACAATTTATTGTTCTTGTTTGTCAGGAATGAGATGAGAAATGGCGAAGAAATTCTATAACTAGCCGTAAGTCATAAAATCGTCTTTTATTCTTGTCGGTCATTATATTATAAGTCACCCTTATGTGTTGCCAGTGCTGCTTTAACAGTTTCATGACATTAGAAATAGATTAAGCTGTATAAATTAGTTATTAAACAGACATTCAGTGCCCTGAAAGAGTTAAAGTGCATCTAAGGTCTCTACCACCAAAGCCCACAAAGAGAAGAATTAGAAGCTATCAAAGCCACAGAGATTGATACTGTTAAGTCTTATTTATCATTTATTCTGATTATCAAAAGTTCTAATTATCTGGTTCTCATTTTGTTTTAACATATTCTTGCCCTCTTCCTTTTGAAGAAAAAATACAAAAGTAAATAGAACAGTATCAGTCAATCATTTCAATTCAATATAACCTTTCATTACTAATTCTCAACCCTGGTTGAACAATATAACTGCTAGAACTTTTTTTTTTTAAACATGGATGAAGCACCCACTCTCAGAGATTCTGATTTAATTGGGGTGGGTGAGGTACAGTCACTGTTATTTTTCAAAAATTCTCCAGATGATTCTTGTACCGCTATAGTAAGAACCTGGCCGATGTGCAGCAATAAAATATAACCCTATATTATAGCTGTAATTTGCTGACATATATGAAGCCAATTTTCAATTATATACGTACAAAGTGCATTTATTATAAAAAAAGCTTAAAACTAACAATGCACAGATCATTTATATATATATATATATATATATATATATATATATATATATATATATTATTTCTAAGGGAAATAAAACAGTTAATAAAACTCTTTTCTATCCATTTTAGATAGATTTAACTATGTCTTGTTCATGGTTTCTAAGACTTGGTCTGGTTTCTTTGCCAGAGCAGGAGATTTGCTATTTCTGAAATGCTAGTGCAAAATAAAATTCATCATACTTGCTTTTTACGGCACATCAAAGATGAGTGATAATGTTATTATATGTGTAATTGCTCTTTATATGTTTTATCCATGGACAGTTTTATATGAACTTGTTCTTTTTCTAACTGGTGACAAGCTTTCAGCTAGCTTCAGAGGAAAAACTGAGATTAATTGCAGTCTGGTACATTGTAACTGTTGCTTCCAGTTTAAGAAGATCAGTATCTAATCAATAATATATTAATGACTGTATTTTTTGAGCCCTTGTAAATTAACAGCTAAAGGCAAAGAACTGTTTTTGTTCTCCACTCCACGCCTTCATAGTTGGGTGTTAAATCAAAAGAAACATAATTTGGGTTTGATTAATGTTGGCTTTAACAGATTGTTTCTGTTTAGTGTAGTTAGTTCCTTAATTTATCTTCATCTAATGGCAAGGTTGTATCCCCAACAAACCTTTTTAAGGCTACAGACAGGTTTCTTAATAGTGCTATTCTTTGACTCCACAGTCAGCATACCTTGTTTTGCTTTTATCATAGGTTTCTTTAACATGTTAATCTTTTTAAAGCATAAATAAGAAATAACAGTCAACTCCCATATCAAATGAATAAGAGCTTCTGTGGGGTTATAGTACCCCCACAGGTGGACACCCACCCCAAATTTTAATTGGTGTCAGAGTGCTCCTGGAGCTCCAGCTAAGCATATATCGCTTATGCCATGTCAGAGACCATCAGAGGTCCTATTCTCAATGAGAGCACAGTGCTTGTGGGAATCAAGACCTAAACTTTTACAACAACCGCAGCACATACTGTCTTCTAAACTATAGAATGCAGCTGCTTGGGTTGGTTGAAGGTGACAGAGATTACTATGGATTGAAGCTGTCAGGGAACATGTTCAAATAACCTTGATTTGTATCTGGAGGAGCTCTTATAGAGAGAATAAGAGAAAGAGGCCAATGATGGGAGAACGGCATAAATCATAGCAGAAAAAAACTAACCTCACTAAAAGACTACATGCAGTGTGGAAGTAAAAGATGACTGACAGGTTAGATTACACAGTATCTTGAGAATAAGAGGAATTTGGTTTCACCCCTGCAGGTGGCATGGGAGAAATTATATATTAATGAGATAGAAAAGTGGCTAAAGATAAATCTGACAGAGATACAAAGAGTGAAGTAGGTAGGGGAAATAATGGTGGCAGAAAAACCCACAAGGTGGCCATTGCAAATGGCACATAATGAAGAGAGGTGCAGATGGGGAAAGAAGGAGTGAGGAGGAAGAAAAGGATTAAAGGGTAATACAAAAGATAAAAAAAGATGGGAAATAAAAGGTGATTCCAGGATTTTAGTGTGAGAAATTTTTATAAACAAACTTTGGAATAAGAGGCTGGTTTGACCACTAGGAAAGTAGAAATATAGAAATATGATTTGAGGGGTGCCTGGGTGGCACAGCGGTTAAGCGTCTGCCTTCAGCTCAGGGTGTTATCCTGGCGTTATGGGATCAAGCCCCACATCAGGCTCCCCTGCTAGGAGCCTGCTTCTTCCTCTCCCACTCCCCTTGCTTGTGTTCCCTCTCTCACTGGCTGTCTTTCTCTCTGTCAAATAAATAAATAAAATCTTAAAAAAAAAGAAATGTGATTTGATTATTACTATTTTGAGTGAATGAGAAGAAATACAAGCAAAAATGTCATTGGTGGGACACCTGGGTGGCTCAGTTGGTTAAGCATCTGCCTTCGGCTCAGGTCATAATCCCAAGGTCCTGGTATCAAAGCCCACATTGGGCTCGTTGCTCAGCAAGAAGCCTGCTTCTCCCTATGCCTGCTGCTCTGCCTACTTGTGATGTCTCTCTCTCTCTCTGTCAAATAAATAAATAAATAAATAAATAAATAAATAAATAAAATCTTTAAAAAAAGAAGTCATTGGTAATTTAATCCTGAGATTTGAGTATAAAGAAAATAAGGTATAAAAATCTAGACTGAATATGTAGAACAAAGGCTAACATAAAAGTGATATCTGAGGCCAAGAACAATGAAAAACTCTTTGAAGACATGGGGATAAAAAGCACAGAATAGGGAATATAGTCAATACTATTGTAATAGCGTTGTGTTGTCACAAATGGTAGCTGCACTAGGAGTGAGCATAGCCTAACATACAGAGTTGTTCAATCACTATGTTGTACACCTGGAACTAATGTAACATTGTGTGTCAACTAGACCTCAATAAAAAAAAGTAAAAAAAACAAAAAACTTATTTGAAGAATTGAAGAAAAAGAATAAGAAAGAATAGGAGAAGGAGGATGAAGAGAAGTTGCTAACTTCTCTTGGAAGAGTTTAAGCTACAGTGACAATACACAGCTGGACTCTAAGTAAGTTCATTTAGAAATGCACATCAGGATATTAATAATAAAAAAGTAATAGTTGGGAAACTGCTGAAAGGGTCAATTCTCTCAAGGAAAAAACTATAATGAGAAACTTGGGAATGCAAAATGAATAGACATTTTTCCAAAGAAGACATAAAAATAGCCAACATGTATGTGAGATGGTGCTCAACATCATTATTCATCAGGAAAATACAAATCAAAACCACAGTGAGATATCACCTTACATCTGTTAGCACAGCTGTTATCAAAAAGCAAGAAAAAACAACAACAAAACAAGTGTTGGTGAGGATGTGGTGAAAGGGGAACCTCTGTGCACTGTTTTTGGGAATGTAAATTAGTACAGACATTATAGAAAGCAGTATGAAGGTTCTTCAAGAAATTAAAATTAGAAATACCATATGATCCAGCAATCCCACTTCTGGGTATATATCCAAAGGAAATAAAATTACTTTCTCTAAGAGATATTGCACTCCCATATTCATTGCAGCACTACTTATGATAGCAAGATATGGAAACAATCTACGTGTCCATCAACAGATGAATGGATAAAAAAATATAGTATATACAGATACAGGAGTAATATTTAGGCTTAAAAAAGAAGTTAGTCCTGCCATTTGCAACAACATGGATGAACCTAGAGGACATTATATTAACTGAAATAAGCCAGACACAGAAAGACGAATGTTGCATGATCTCACATACATAGAGTCAAAAAAATTAAAAAGCTGAACTCATGGTTACAGAGAGTAGAATGGTGATTACCAGAGGCTGGGGAGGAAAGGGGAGATATTGACCAAAGAGTACAAACTTTCAGTTATAAGATGAATAAGTTCTGGAAACCTAATGTATAGCATGGTGAATATAATCAACTATAATGTTTTATATATGTAAAAATTGCTAAGACAGTATATCCCAAGCATTCTCAACACACATATATACACATACACACACACACACAATCATAACTATGGAAGGTGACGAATATGTTAACTAGTTTGATTGTGGTAATCATTTCACTCTGTATATTTGTAAATATCAAAACATCAAGTTGGGGTGCCTGGCTGTCAGTCAGTGGAGCATGTGACTTGATCTCAAGGTTGTGAGTTCGAGCCCACACTGGGTGTAGAGATCACATAAATAAATAAATAAATAAATCTTATTAAAAATCACTTTGTACACCTTAAATATATACAATTTTTATTCATCAAAAATAAGTAAAAATAAAATTTAAACAGAGATTGGAAGTCAGGATTCCTGTTCTTACAATAAGGGGAAGCTGAATAAGACGAAAATGAATCACTCTTTTTTTGGACTTGTCAGAGAACTACCTGGGGTCTCAGGGCAAACCATCTCCCTTAAATCTGAAAAGAGAGTAACCTCCAGAGAGATACAGGACCTGAGATTTGCTTACTCTGGACCAGAAACCACAGGATGCCAGAAGCTCATGGGAAGGAACATTTAGGTAGGAATTCTGACAAATCGCTAGAGGCCAAGAGTCAGCTGCAGTTATTGGGAGCCCCCACACTTTCAGAGGTTTTCTTCTGGGACCTCATTAGGCTTTCACAGAGAGGATCTAGAGGAATCTCAGAAATCTTCCCCCAGGAGCCTGGCAGAGGAGGGAAAGAAAAATCATTGTGTTAACTGCCCAGACTTTCCTCCCTTAACAGACAAAGTCTCAACCTTGGGCAGGACATCACCAGAGGGCAACAGTGAAATCCCATCTCATCTGCTCAGCTCCAACTCAACTTCAGTCTCTGTTTCCTCTCAGAAAAATAAATGAAAGAAAGGAAAGCATAAACCTAGAGGGGGAGGGTTTCACATACATAGACTAGGAATGCTACAGCTGGGGAAGGGATTGGGGCAGGGGCAAATAATTCTACCCATGGAGGGAGGACAGAGACTCTTATGAAAGCCACACCCTTAAGACACAAGCCTACTGTGCACCCCACCACCAAAATGTAATCAAAGGATTAGGTAATGTCTACCCACCACTTCCTACCCATGTGCTAATAAACTTCCAGGAGCGATAATTGTACATTAAAACTAAAAAAAAAACTGAAAGAGACAAACTGTCTAAGAAGAAGCAACACGAGTGCCAAAAGCAAAAGGAGAGACAAAAACAAGTTTCACTGCAGGAACCTCAGTCAGAGATTTGGTCACTCCTGGCCAGATTTATGTCACTTCTCACACTAAAAGCCTATTTACCTCAGAATCTGCTTCCCGGATTCTATCCAACATTTCTGGATTTCAATGAAAAAAACTATGAGGCATGCCAAAAGCTGAGAAAAAAACAGTCTGAAAAACAAAGCAATTGCCAAAAGCAAACTCGAACATAACCAAGATGTTGGAATTTATCAGAGAATTTAAATTAACTATAACTAATATCTTCAGTTCTAATGGAAAGGTAAATAACTTGCAAGCTTAGTTAGATACTCTCAGAGAGATGAAAACTATAAAAAAATTTAAAAGGAAATGCTAGACCTCAAAAACACAATAACAAATACAAAAAGTACCTTTGACATGTGCATTAGTATAGTTGATACAGCTGAGGAAAAAGTCAGCAAACTTACAGTAAGTCAATAGAAATCACCCAAACTGAACTCAAAGAGAAAAAAGAAGAATTTTTTAAAAGAACAAAATATACAAGAGATGTAGAAAAATATCAAAAGTTTTAATATGTGCATAATTGGCATACTAGAGGGATAGAGGGCTAAAAAGAGAAATGGGTAGAAGAAATAATGGTTTAAAGTTTCTAAAATTAGTGTCAAATATTAATCTACAGACCTGAGAAGCTCAGAGGACACTAAGCAGGATAAAAAATAGCAACAAAAAATCTAAACATGGGGGCGCCTGGGTGGCTCAGTTGTTAAGCGTCTGCCTTCAGCTCAGGGCGTGATCCCAGGGTCCTGGGATCGAGCCCCGCATTGGGCTGCCTGCTCTGCTGGGAGCCTGTTTCTTCCTCTCCCACTCGCCCTGCTTGTGTTCCCTTTCTCCCTGGCTGTGTCTCTCTCTGTCAAATAAATAAATAAAATCTTAAAAAAAAATCTAAACATGATATGTTAAAACAGCAGAAAGCCAAAGGCAACCAGAAAGCCTTGAAAGATGTAAAAGTTAAAAGACAAACAACTTATGTTCAGAAGAAAAAGGATGAAAATTACATTGGACCTTTTGTCAGAAACTATGTAAGCAAGAAGAAAGTAGAGTGAAATAATCAAATTACTAAAAGAGAAAAAGTGCCAACCTAAAATTCTATACCTGGTAAAATTATCCTTCAGAAGTAAAAGAGAAATGAAAATAAAAACCAAGGTGCACACACGCTACACTGAGGAAGTGCTTCCAGCAGAAGGAAAATGACATAGGTCAGAAACTTGGGTCTACATGAACAAAGAATAACCTTCAGAAAAAAGAATAAATGAAGGAGATATAAAATCTTTCATTTTTCTTATTCTTGATTTCTCTAAAACAATGAGAAAAGAAAATACAACACAACTTCAGAACTAATAAAGTTGGTTGTAGCTTGACTATATTCATTGAAAATAAAATGAGAAGGAAGCATCTATCCTAGATGATGTGTAAAAGAAAAAAGAAAAAAATATTTATTAAATCTATATAAAGGCACTTTTATTCTTTCTTCTGGGCTCTCTGTTAAAATCTTAAAAAAAAAAAAAAAAGAAATTATAGTGGAGGGAATGAAACAAACCACCAGAGAAGTCCATTTTTCATTAAAAACTACTTCTTTTTCAATTATAATTTACATTACAGAGAATGTAATAGAAGTCTCGTCCATATAATGATGTAATTTTTCCTTGTGGAAAACATATTAATTTATTACCTGATTTAGTCTCATTATCTAGAAACGGATTTACCTACAAGAGTGGTATCTTTTTATGAGATGAAGCTTTACTGTAAGAAAAAGATAATTATTTTAGTGATAATTTAAAACCATGTATTTATGAAGAGCCAGTTGTGCATTCTGCAGTATGGGAGAAACATGGTACAACAAGATCTTGGTTAAATATCTACGATGTGTCTAAAGAAATGTTAAGTGCAAACTTGATCAGATATTAGGATTTGTGAATGATATACATTGAAAAATATTCTCATATATAATAGAAGAAAGTTGTGAAGCATCTCCAATATTTATTCATTTCTATTCTCTTTTTTTAAGATATTTATTTATTTATTTATTTATTTATTTATTTATTTGACAGAGAGAGAGACACCCAGCAAGAGAGGGAACACAAGCAGGGGGGTGGGAGAGGAAGAAGTGGTCTCCCAGCAGAGGAGCCTGATGCGGGGCTCGATCCCAGGACCCTGGGATCACGCCCTGAGCTGAAGGCAGACGCTTAATGACTGAGCCACCCAGGTGCCCCCATTTCTATTCTCTATTCATTTTTCTTAAGAACAATTGTAAAACTGTATTTTAAAAATAAAATTTTCTCTTTATCAAGTTGTATATGCAGTCAGCATGGACCAGCAGTCATGGCGTACTGGAAAATAATTGACTGGTGGTCTGAAATCCTGAGTTCCAATTTTGGCCTGCCATTAATTTGCCTTGTGATGTTGAGAAAATCAGTTAATTTATCCAGTTCTTAATTTTATCAACTAAAAACAAAACAAGGCAAAACACAAATGGAAATTGCTGGACTTGATGACCCAAGATCCTTTAAGATGAATATGCGACATCCTTATGAAAATGCAAGTCGACTGTCCTAGAAATGTTATTACAAATTGCTTCCCTATTACCTATTTGTATATCTTCAGTCAAATGTTCCCATGGAGACTTCTGTACTCATATTTGAAGGTGGATAAATATGACCTTGCCCCTGTAACTGAAATGGACAGGGGCTTTTCTAGAAGAATAAGGTCACACTCAAATGCCTCTGTGGTGCCACCTACAGTGAGTGGCCATTTCATGGATGTACATCACCTAGCTCCCCACGACTCCCAAGTTATAACTGGAATTATACCATTTGATGGATGACCTTGTTTTAAATGTAATCATATTATTGTACATTCTGAAAACCGTCTTACTTGACATATCATTATCAATGTAATTAAACTGTTATAATATGAGCTTTTCATAAACCCTCCTTAAATTTTTTTCTCTGGACTTTTTGAAAGATTATCACAACTTTCAGCATTTGGGCAAATCTTCCCAGTTAATATGGAGTCAAAGAAATCATATAAACGTGACGCTAGATTTTCATTTTGGATATAATTTTTCTCATGATGCCATCATTAGCTGAAAAAAAATAAAACCATTAATATAAAATAAGTGTTCCCCAGTTCTTTACTTGTCTTTTAGAAGTAACATTTGAACATTTTACATGCATTAGTGAAATGCTTCTTTTACTTTTAGTTTGTGCCTCGTTACAGAACAGGAAATTCTGTGAATGAAATTCTATTATGTGATCACTGTTTCTCTCCTGAAATAGAAACAGCACAATTTTATAGGAAATTGCTCTTGGGAGTTTTCCAACCCAAGACTGCAATCTTGAAACTTTTGGAATCTTTGAAAAAGTTTAAGGTTAGAAATGCAAAAGTTCTGAACTATCTCAGAAAACACCAAAATTGTTGAATCGCACACCTTGCTTAATCGAAACAAAGGCGTATGGCACTGTTCCTGATGAGGCTCAATGCCTGGGGACTGACAGCTGAAAAGAAGGAAGAACAATTTTAAAGCAAACATTGCTTTTGCTTTTAAAAATTGCTAGTTGACTTTATATGTCACTTTCATAAAAAAAATCTTTTAAAAGTCTCCACACATCTCACTTTTCCCATAACAGGAAAAGTACAGGAAAGGCATGCTCCGTGAAGCCTATTTTGTCTTTTGTCTGATCTGTTCATGATTTTTAAAGGTGTGACAGCTGTTGTAAAAGTTACACATTGCTTTAAAATGGGTGTTTTGTGGCATATACATTATACTTCAATAAAGCTGTTTTAAAAAATGATATATTACCTGAGGAAAATTCAAACAATACAAAAAAGTGCCTTTAAAAAAACTCTAAAAATCCTGCCACCCAGTAATTACCACCTGTAACTTTTTTTTGCTGCCCGTTCCTGCCTCTCTCTATATATCCAGAATTATACACAGTCAGAAATATGCATCCAACTTAATATAACATCTCTTCACTCAAATATTTCAGTAAGCAGTTTCCTTTCAAAAGAAGGAAAATTGAGATGATGCCATAAGGATCAGCCAGGTTCACTGATAGCCAATCACAGGTACCACCACAAGATCCAGGATTTCTGGCTCAGGGAAAATTCTGCCAGCCTGTCTCTCCTCTTAGCAGAACGTTGGGCCACTGCTAAAGAGCAGACAGTGTTCGTGTTCAAGGGTCACTTCTATGACAACAAGCAGAAAACAGGACCTCAGACAGCCACATTACCTGGTAAATGTGCATACCCACACTTTTTGAGCCTGCCCCCAGATTTGCCCTAAAAACACAAACACCGATCGTATAGAGTTGTGACAAATAAGAAACTGGAAATCCCAACTCCATACTTTGCTGTCTGTAAAACGACCTGCTAGTTTCTACAGTTTGGAGGCAGGGAATACCAAAAATCCAGATATTTCTCCATCTGAAATTCTATTCTCTATATAGTTTTCCTCTCACCCAAATAAAAGGGTCACTAGAATATAAGTGTCTTTCTCATTTTACTATATGATCTGTCCTCAGAATCTTCCCAATGCACCTGCTTTGGACAGTGGGGTCCCAGACAGGCAGGGCCTGTGTGCGGGCTGCATGAAGGCCTGGCTGAGGCCAGGACTGTGAGTTAATGGTGACACCTGCAGGACGAAAGGGGCATAACAATGCATCGGTATAGCCATTCGATTTCCAAATGAGTCCTCAAGCAGTACGACTGAGTAACCGAATCTTAGGGGGTTTTGAAATTTTATTATGTGAGACAGCCTTTGGGTTTAGTGTCCATATTAATATTCAACCTGTTAAGCCAATAGTGTCTAAAATTTAATGTGGCAGATAGCAGCTGAGGTTATAGATATATCTAGAAAGGATGTGAGGAAAAATATCCCAGCAGTTAAGGAAAATTTCCATTTCTGGGATAAACACCAAGGATATCTATTTTAATGCTTCTCTATCCCACCTCCTCCTGCCTCTTCTATTTCTGTCACTAAATAGCTATTCTTACTGTCACTCAAGTTCTGCATTTCCAAACACACAATATATCCTTCTAATTACATTCTTTCCCAATATATGATTGACTGTTAACTGTGCTTGCAGTTTAATTGCCATTCAAAGAAAATGCTGCCAATAATAATTACTATAAAACCTCACCCACCACATTGACCACTATCTATCTATTCATGCTTATGACTTTCCAATTGATTCAGCTGGGGCAGACCTGCATTTCCAGCTGCCTACTAGACATCTCCACCCGGGTGTCCTGTGGGCACCTGGAACTCAGCAAAGCATCACATTCCCTCCAGCCTGCCCCTTCTGGGTGCACTGTCCAGGGAATAACGTCATTATTCATTCCGTAGATCCCGTGCCTCCTTTCACTCTCCTGCTGACTCAAGACATCAGTTGGTGAAACTGCTACCTTCTTCATATACTTCCCCTGCCATCCCCAATGCAGCTGTATTCATTCGGACTCTTTTCTTAACTGATTTTTTAGTTGACTCTCATTTTGAATACATGCAGCGCATTTATTAGACAGTTGCTGGGAAATCTTTCTAAAGCATTACTCTGATTAAATCACTCCCCAGCGCCTCCTCAGCAACAAGACACATGAGCACACCATACAAAGCCCACTGCCATGTGGGACTTCCGTGATTTCTTACTTTAGAACCCCTTCTCACCTGTGATGGGGCAGTTGTATAAATTTCATACCTAAGCACCTTTCCTCACAAGCCCCTCGTATTTCCACCTACTTGGTACCTTCTCCTGACCTGCCTTCTACCCTCAAATTCCCCTTTGTACTTAGTAGTATACACTCCTCTTTTAAGACTATTGCCCAAACAACAACAGTAAACACTTCTGTGGCATTGAATGTTTGTGAAGCACTGATGGAGCTGCTTTATATAAATCAGCCTATTTACTCTACAACAATTCTGTGAGGTATTATCCTCAGGAGATATTTTTGTCCAGGGCTTAGGACAGTTGTCTAAATGGCCACTACTTTTCTGCATGTAAGTACTCAAAGTGAGCTATAGGTCATAGTGTCGTTAGTAGTAAACACAGGTCCTTCATGTTCCTGATGAACTAGATGTAGTAGAGAGAACCATCCACAGAGGTATGACAAAATTACTGGGGACATACAGTGGAAACCTATAGGGGAAAGACAGAGGTTACTTCTACTTGGCTTTGAAAAAAGAAGCAGTCAGGAAAGGAATGCAAAAAAAGAAGAATATACAGAGGCTGGGTGTATAATCTAGCTCCAGACACCTGAGTCTAATCCTGGCTCCTCCACTCACTAGCTGTTTCATCTTCACCAGGTAGCTTAACCTCTCAGTGCCCCAATTTCCTTATCTGTCTGATCCAGTGGTTGTGTGCAAGATGATTTAGAAAAGGGAGAGGCCAAAGACCATTGCAATATTAACAACCCTGAGTGAAATAAAATATTAATTTAAAAGGTCACTTGACTCATCCATTAGTTATTTAGACAATTGTCCTAGGACTGAAAATGACAGGTGCTCCATGTTCCTTGCAGCTGAGAAAATGACTTGGAAGGCAGAAAATGGTGAGAAAATAAGTTCTGCCAACTAATGTCAAAAGATGTAAATAATTTCACCTTAATTTTAGCCAAGTGAGATGTGGAAAATGCAGGAGGTGTGGCTGGGGGAAGCAGGAGCTCCATTTGGTTCCATGCCAAACTGGAGGTGCCTGTTGGATGTTTGAGGGGAAATGGAGGCAGGCCACTTGGTGTCTGCATTGGAGTTGGCTAAAATTAAGGTGTCGGTAGGGCTGTTTCTTTTCTGGATTCTTGAGAGTAGAATCCATTTTGTGCTCATTGGTGCTATTGGTAGAATTCAGTTCCCTGTGATTGTAAGACTATAAGCTCAGAATCAGTCCCAACTTCTAGAGGTGGTCTGCATTCCTTGGCTCATGTCCCTCCCTCTGTCTTCAAAACCAGAAGTAGTAGAGTGATTTCCTCCCCTAGTCTGGGTCTTTTCTCTTTCTCTTTCTGTTACAACTCCCTAAAGGACTTTCTTGTTTTCCTTTTCTGTTTTTAAGGACTCATATGATTATATCCCACTCATAAAATCCACCCAGATAATGTTTCCATTTCAAAGTTCTTAAGCTGCTATTCCACACATGGACTTAGGTCTTTGCTCTTTCCTCCCAAGAAAAGTAAGAACCCTGAGACCAGTATTTTCTGTTTTATTTGCTGATTAATTTCCATTGCCTACAAAATACCTACCACAAATCAGGCACTCAAATATTTTGAATATGCACATGAATGAATGAATGAATGAATGAATGAATGAATGAATTGTAGTCATAGGAAAGCCCATAGGGGGAAGGCTATAGCCTGTGACTTTTAAAACATTAAAGCAATCCCTGAGCCTCTGGACTGACATCAGTAGAAAATAGGCCCTTGAAACCACCCAGCCCACAGACAAGAGCATCTCCCAACACACCCCAAGAAGGGATTTAATCAGAGTACATGTAGGGCTACCAACTTATTTAACCAAGGAACTGAAATCAGTGGAGGGAGTTCTCACTATCGTTGTCCAGCAAGATGCTATGTCCATATAGACGGTGTATGACTGTGTGCTACAAAGTCTCCACTTTCTCCAAGATATTTGTTAGCTTGCTCTTTGTCTCCTTCTACCTGTCTAGCATATACTGAAGGAGGGCAGATAACCCATCTGCCAGCCATCAGACTCTGAGGGTCACAGATGATGTAGCTGTGGAGGCTAGCACAGTGCAGAGATCTTAGACCCCTGCCTGGTGTCAGGAACCAGATGGGACCCAGGGGCTCATCCCTGGGAGGAAGGCAGGTGCACTCAATAGCAAACAAGATATAAAAATAAAGATCTTTCAGGTGATCAGGGAAGTGGAGTAGGAGACGCTGTGTTGCTTAAGTCAGACACAGCCCTGACTTCCTTACAGAGATGATTGAGCAAGGAATTGAGTCAGGAAAAGAAGACAGAGAAGGGATTCCAGAAATAGCAAAGCACATCTGCAAAGCTTAAGAGGTGAGAGAAGGATGCATTCAAAGAATACCTGGTGACTATTATCAATATCTCAGTAGATGGCATATGATTTCAAGTACAGAAACAGGAGTCAGTCACTGCCAAACTCCAATTATAAAGCAATGGTGATGAGTTTCTTCCTCTGTCACCAGCCACATTCAATTGAAGATGTCCCGATAAGCGAGAACATGCCCTAAATGCTGTTTAACGTATAATCTGCTGTTGACTAAATTTTGCTACCGCAGTCTGCAAGTCTTCGCTATAGATTCTTGTGAAGATGAAGTTGCTGTCCTAACTGAGGCCGTGGTCTGGTCTGTCTGTAGTGCAGGCTATGCAGATGAGCCAGCAAAGTCTCCACCCATTGCTGAGACTGCGTGCTTCTCCTAAGGACCATAGCAATCATTCTAGAAACACTGACTCCATAAACATTTTTTATTATCATCACTTGAGAAATAACCAGAATGAAAAAGGTAAAAAATATTTCCAAAACAGAAACCCTGTTATTTTTACAGTATTAAATAGTGATATTCTCACGAAGACTCAAAACTCAGAATCAAAGGACCTTAATATTTATCTTACACTACCACTTGCTGTAACTGTGCAACAATGCACAAGACATTTAACTTCATATTCTCCAAGACTCTGTTTCTTTTTCTTTAACTTTTATGGTAGAAACATTTACTTCATAGTTACTAGAGGATTAAGTGCCATAATGTGTATAAAGCCATTGCGTTAATGATGAAGCCTGGTAACCTGTGTGGTATTGTTTACCCTTGCTGCCATCTGAGCAAGAGTGGAGCAGAGAGCATCTTGGTTTTTTGTTTCTTGAGGTGTTTGTTTGTTTGTTTAGCTTCTCTTTTGGGAAGTCATTGGATTGTGAGTTCTCTTTTTTGCTTAGGCCAATTTAAGCTAAGCTTTCTGTTACAGTATAATGTATACTTGATATACAAACAGAGAGAAAAAAGAAGAGTAGCTACATGGAAATGTAAGCTCGAGAATGGGCTTTGTGAGAGAAACTTGAGCATGTCCTTAAAGGAAAGATATCATGAAAGAAGGCAAATAAAAGGCAAAGGAGAATGGGAAGGGTCCAGAAGAATATATGATACAGTCCAGAGCACAGAGAAGTGATTCAGCCAAGTTTTCTAGTCTATTGGCCAATAAAGGCGTATTGTTTGCTACATAATCCAAGTCTTCTTTTTAATAAGTATAAATGCATTTATTTTGTCAAGTTTTTTGGATTCTTCTTTCTTGGTAATATATCACAAATTTTATGATATCAATTTTCGGTGTATGCTGGCCAAACACAAATATTTGCTATAACATTAAACAGAACTGAAGGAGCCTGCCCTCCCATGCCCCAGCCCCCACTACACACACACACACACACACACATACACACACACAGTGTTTTCATGCAATTACATCAGGAATGAACAGGAGGCTAGAAAGTGAGTCCAGTGACACAAGTACTCTGCAGTGTGGAAAAACAAGTTGAGATGATTTCTATTTAAGTACTTGAGCCCAAATATTTATAATAATTCATTTAAAACCCAAACCTAATGTGTTTATTTGGCTGGTACATGGCACAGCTTTTATGTCAGATAAAGGTTATGTCTAAATAATAGGGTTTATAAACTCTTGGTGGTAGTTGTTAGGAGAGGGTTGCAGACAGAAGAGGAAACAAATCCCAGGTAAGGACTCTTGATAATATCTTTACATTTAAGGAAAAGATAATAATTCTGAACGCTGACTGCACATTAGAATCTCCCAGGGGACTTTAAAAGAAGCTCCCAATGCCAGCATTCTCCTCCTGGGATTCTGATTTATTGCAAGGGTGGGCAGACAGTGCTATTTTTGTGAGCTCCCTGGGTGATTCTCACATGCTGCCAGGCTGGATATTCTCTGGTTCGGGAACAGTACTGAGCACGTTGTAAGGCAGATGAAAATTTTAACTTTAGAAACACTAATCCACGAACTGTCCTCTTAAAACATCTTAGAAAAGGAAATTCAATCAAAAACCCAAACGCAGATTAATTGGCAGCAATTGTTGTTTACGGAATGCCTTCAAAACGTACTCAAATCCATAAACCTTGTTCTCTCCTCCAGACATTTTAGCAACAGCAGTCCTTGAAGTCTGACACAAGCGCCTTCCTTCCCTCTGATCCCAGCCCATCAGAAGCACCCGTGTGCAAGCACAGGGCAACCAGGAAGATGAGAAACACTCAACCCCACCCCCACCGACCTACTTCTCAGTGTGAGTGTCTGGGCCTTTCCCTAGGAAACCTTGGAGAGCCCCCAAAAATCAGAGAACTTCTCTGTTTTTAACATCTACTTGCTATTGAAGAACAAACTTGGACAGTTCAAAGTCAGGATTATTCTTTGTCTTACAGATTTTATCTAGAATTGTGCAGAAGAGGGAAAAGTCCTCAAAGCCTTCTTTTCATGTGGTGCCCCAAAGACGGTTTGCCAGCTTTAGCTTCATGCCAGGGTACATCAGTGAGGAAATAGGATGATGCTATGGACTGGATGGGGAAAGCCAGACCCAGACTGGGATGTAGTGGAGTGTAAACCACGGAGAATATTGTATTGCTATTTTTTCATCAAATATATCTGAAACGTTGTCACAAAGCCAGTTGGAAAGACAAAATTAATTGAGGAAAGAACAGAACTGTTCCTAGAAAGGTGCTTCAAAATAGAATTTTAATGACGCTCAGAAAATAGGATCAAACTGCCATCCCTTGTAACTGCACACCCAGCCCTCAAGTTGCTCGGGTTCCAGAAAAGTTCTAGCTGCTCTACCCAAGATACAGGTGATGCTGTCACTGGCCAAAAATGTGCTTTGACTTTACCCAAACTATTTAGGTGACTAAAATTTTTGCTTTGGATGTAACTCTACCCAAAGGAATCTACTTTATTATGTCTGCTCTGAATTCGTATATGGTATGTTTGGTGATATTCTGAGAAATACATCTACAGATTCAATGTGATTACAATCAGAATCTCAGGGGGCTTTTACTTGGTGGTAATGGAGTGGGTGGTGGCAAGATAGAAATGAACAAGATAATTCTAAAACATATATGGGAGTGCAAACAATTTTTTAAAAGAAAATCAAAATTGGAGGCATTTTACTTTCTGACTTCAAGATCCACTATAAGCTAGTATAAGAAATAATAGATTTAGCAAACAAAAATGGGAAGGAGGGTAAGTGCATGGAAACACCTGTCAAATAAATGAGTTATATGAGATATTTATTTGTTTTTATTTGTTTTTAAGTCATATTTATTGAGGTATAAATTACATATGATAATAATTCACCAATTTTAAGTATGCAAATAAATTAGTTATGATAAATGTATACCTCATTTAACCAGCATCATAAATATGATATTTGAATATTTCCATGACCCCCGAAAATGGTCTTACATGCTTTGCAGCCAATCCTTCTTCCCACAAGCACGCCCCCCCCGCCCCCGGCTCCAGGAAACCACTGACCTGCGTTTTTGTCACTATAGTTATGCATTTCCTAGAATGTAATATAAATATAACTAGACAGTATAAAGTCTTGCTTATCTAGCTCCTTTCACTTAGCACATGTGTTTGAAATTCATCCATAATGTTATGAGTATCAGTGGTTTGTTTCTGTTTATTACTGAGTATTATCCCACTGTATGCATATATCTTAATTTGTTGATCCATTCACCAGTTCATGGATATTTGGGTTGTTTGTAATCTAGGACTATTTTAATAAAGATGTTATAATCCTTCAAGTACTAGTCTGTGTGGAAAGAGATTTTATTTCTTTGGGGTAAATACTTTCACTGAAAAGTGAAATTGCTATGTCCAAACTCTTAATTGCCAAACATGTTTCAAAGAGGCAGTAGTTTTGCCCTCTCAGCAGCAAACGTGTGAGAGTTCCAGGCGCTCCACATTTTCCCTACCACTTAGTGCTTTCCATGTGTTTAATTTTAGCCATTCTAAAAGGTGTATTTTGGTATCTCATGGTGGTTTTAATTTTCATTTCCCTAATGACTCAGAATGATGAGTCTCTTTCATAATTTCCTTTCATTCTTGCCTTGTTCCCAATCTTAAGAGTAAAGTACTCAGTCTTTTTACCATTGAATATAAAGTTAGGCAAGGGCCTGCCTTTTTTTTTTTTTTGGTAAGATTTTATTTATGTATTTGAGAGAAAGAGTGAGCAAGAGAGAGAATAGAAGCAGGGCAGGGGGAGAGGGAGAAGCAGATGCCAATGCTGAGCAGGGAATCTGATGTGGGACTCGATCCTAGGATCCTGGAATCATGACCTGAGCTGAAGGCAGACACTTAACTGACTGAGCCACCCAGGCACCCCTAGGCAAAGGCCTTTCTTTGATGTCACTTACCAGGTTGAGAAAATTCCCACTCACTTATAACTTGCTGAGGGTTATCATGAATGGGTATTTTCCCAAATACTTTTTCTGCATATGTTGAGATGATCATATGTTTTTTCTTCTTTAATATGGTGAAATATATTTTTGGTTTTCAAATGTTAAACCAACTTGTATCCCTTACATTAAATGTACTTGTGCATGATTTATTTATTTTACCTTTCAGATAATTTGCTAGACTTTATTTTCTAATATTTGGTTAAGGACTTTTGCATCTATATTAATGAGGGATACAGGGCTTCTTTTTTTTTTTCTTGCAATGCTTTTGTCTGACTTTGGTGTCATAAAACAACTGCAACTCAAAATGATTTGGAAAGATTCCTCTTTTACTTTAAAAAATATTGTATCAAATTGGATTTATTTCTTCCTTAAATGTTTGTAACAATTCACCAATGAGGATATCTAGACATGGAATTTGTTTTTCTTTGGAAATGTTTTAATTACACATGTAATTTAGTATATATATTAATATATATACAGTTATATAGATTATTTCTTTGTTTTTGAGTAAACTTTGTAAATTGTATTTTTCCATTTCATTAACTTGTCCAATTTATTGGAAGAAAATTGTTCATGATAAATCCTTATTATCCATTTAGTGTTTTCAAAGTATCTGTACTGATTCACCCCCATTCTTGATATTGGTAAATTGTATCTTCTCCCTTTTATCTGATAATTTGGCTTAAGGTCTATCAATGTTATTGTTTTCTTCAATGAATTGGATTTTTGTCTATTTACTTTTCTCTATTGTGGTTCTATTTCCAGTTTCTTTCATTTTAACTCATCTTCATTATTTCCTTCTTTCTGCTTACTCTGGGTATAATTTGCTCTGTTCGTCTAGATTCTTAAGGTAGAAACTAGGACCACTGATTTGATATCTTCATTCTTTTCAAATGTAAGCATTTAATTTTGTAAATTTCAATCTAGCCACTATAGTTACATCCTCAAAATTTCAATATGTTGTCATTTCATTTTTATTTTATTACAAAATATTTCCTAATTTTTCTTGTAATTTCTTCTTTGAATTGCTTGGTAGGTCTAACAATTTGGAAATTTATATGATATCTTTCTATTATTGTTCTCTAGTTGAATTCTGTTTTTATCATAAAAGATATTTTGTATGATTTCCAGACTCTGAAGTTTCCTGAACCTTCTAATTGGTCTGGTCCAGACATTCTGGGAATGCTGTCTCATGAGATGTCTTCAAGACATCTTCAGTTCCAGGAAATCTGTACTTTCAGGTCGCCAAATGGTGTGTAGTCCAGTCAAAGTTTGGTGCCTTCTTTAGATATGTTACATTAATCCAAAAGTCTATTCCTGGGAGTTTGGAGGTACAAGGCTTCATCAGCAGTACACGATAGGGGCCTTCCCAGCACAGTGGAAGAGAGTCTTTCGGGAGGTATCATTTCCAACAGAGAAAATCTCCAGGTTGAACGTGTGATGCTTAAGGTCTTTCTCTCCCAGGACTGCACTGTGAAAAGACTACTATACCAAAGGATGGCTATTTTTATTTTTATTTTTTTCACAATATGCGCTGTGAAAAGATTACTCTATCAAAGGATGGCTATTTTTATGTTTTTCACAATATGCAAATTTTACTTCTTTTCATTTTTATTGACATTTAATTGACATAATGTCCTATTAGTTTCAGGTGTACTTTTATACATTACAAAGTGATCCCCTCCACAATTCCGTTATCATCACCATACAAAGTCATTATAATATTACTGGCTCTATTCTCTATGTTGTATATTGCATCCCCATGACTTATTCATTTTATAACTGAAGGTTTATACTTCAGAATCTCTTTCAGCTGTTTCATCTGTCCCACATCCCCTCCCCTCTAACCAATAGTTTTCCTTACCTATGAGTCTGTTTCTGTTGTTTGTTTGCTTAGATTCCAAATATAAGTAAAATCATACAGTATTTGTCTTTCTCTGACTTCTGTTCCTTAGCATATTACCCTCTAGGTTCATCCACGTTGTTGCAAAGGACAAGATTTCTTTTATTTGCTGAGCAATGTTCCATTCTGTTTACATACCACATCTTTATGCAACTGACTCTGCATTCTTACTCAAATTCACGGTTTGTATTTACAGGCTGTATTATTGGTAACACATTTAGTTCCAAATAGTTCTTTGAAGATTATAATACTGTTTTAAAATGTCTTCAAAGGTTTGTTGTCTTGCAAAAAGTTTATCAGCTATTGCTTCATGTTTATACCCACACTGTATCTTCCCAGATGCTCTCAGTTAGTTCTTTCAGTGGGCTTTTGCAGCATCCACTCATCTGCTTTCATGACTGCTTGAAGCAGGGACTTCCAGGAGACATACACGACTCCAGGTCTGCCTCTGAAGGGAGAATTTTCTCCCTTAAGTCAGCATCTGTGTCAATAAATATTTTCAGTGGCTACTTTCAGACTTAGGGTGCTGATTTAGAACCATCATACAACTGGGAATTGTCAGGTTACTTTTGATTCTCTACTTGTTGCCTGTCAAACCTTTGTAAAAACAATGTACCCATAAACATAGACCATAGATGGAATTACCTGAGAGTTCTCCTTCCTACCCCTTGTTACTCTCATGGGACCTCAGTAGGTTTCCAGTCTATACAATTTCTCTCAGACATGATACCCAGGAAAAGTCCTTCCTGGTACCAGGGGACAAAAAGCTACTGAATTAAGAAAACCTGACTCTTGATTAGTGATGTTTTCAAAGAAAGATCTTGATCAAAAGAAGGAAATGTGAAAATTTGGAAAGGGAAACCTCATTAAAACGGATTCAAGAGGCCAGAAGGAGGAGCTTTCACATGATACTACTTTGTGTCAATTACAGGAATAAGTATAGATTATAGACCCTAAAAGAAGAATCCCCAACAGGAAAGAATCATCAATTTATAGGCCACAACAGGAAAAGACATACATTGTATCTCCTATAAGAAATTAATTACCCCAGCAACTCAGCCAATGAGAAACCATCATCACCCTGAATTCTTCCTTTTCTCCAACAGACTTCTGTCCAAAACAACTTCTCCCAACCCCTTCCCTCCCCATGAAATAACTTTTTCCCCTTTGTTTGTCAGACTTGTCTATGGCTCACTATAGCTTGCTTGTCCCAAATTGCAATTCCCTCCTATTCATTAATAAATCCATTTGTGGTTAAAAAAGAAAATCATTTAGAATTATTTCATAGCTTAGAACATGATCTATCTTGTGCAATGAAAATGCTGTTATTTTTCAGGCTTAAGGTGGAATGCCCTATTACTTTCAGTTAGGTCAAGTTGGTTGATACTGTTATTCTGGTCTCCTATATGCTTATTGATTTTTCTGTCTATTTTTCTATCAATTATTAACAGAAGAGTGTTCAATTTGCTTATTTTTCCTTTTAGTACCATCAGATTTTGGTTTCTTGATTTTATAACTCGGGCATGATGTGCTTGCTTAGCAATTTCTGATTGAATCAAAACAATTGTGAATGTTGTGTTGTTGGGTGCTGGATTTTGTTGCACTTTATTGTTGAATAGTGGACTTCATTCTGGCTCAGTTTTATTATCTGAGAGCAGTTTAATTTTCTCTGGTTTGTTTTAACCTGTACCAGAGCAGGTCAAGCAGTCTTCATATTTGGACTCATTTTGTCCTTCTATTAAGGTGACACTCCACTGAGGACTCTATCCAGTGCTATGTAGCATCAGATCCTTCCACACTGGCTGGTAGCAACTATTCTCAGCTCTGTGTCGGAATTTCTGGGAATGTTTTTGACCTAGAGACTTCTAGTAGTTCTCCTATGCACAGGTATTTCCTGAAATATGTACTGATCAGTATCCAACCAAAGACTAGGAGAAGCCTCTGCAGGTTTCCAGGGCCCTCTCCATGTAGCTTTCTGTTCTCTGGTGCTGCATGTCACCAGTTTTCACCATGCCAGGATCCCCAAACTCCAATCTCTGTCTCCTCAACCCAGCCAGTCTCTGGCTGTATAATCCTCCTTGTGCTTCAACACTGAAAGTGCCTCTGGGCAGTGAACTATGATAATCACATCGTGTGCCCCTGTGTCATGGATCACAGCTCTTTGCTGCCTGTTGTCCAATGCCCAAAAACTGCTGGCTTATATATTTTGCCTGGTTTTCTGGTTTTTAAAAGCAGAATGTAAATCTGCTCTCTCCTACAACATCACAGTCAAAAGCAGAAATTTGTCTCTGTTTATAAATCAATGAAACTTTTTCAGATGTAATACTTTAAAGATGCTTACACTGAGAATAAGTTACTAGTCATCATGATGGAAGGATAATTTTAAACATAGTCTTTATTTTTTTATTTTATCTTTTTATATAATAATTTTTATTATGTTATGTTAGTCGCCATACGGTACATCCTTAGTTTTTGATGTAGTGTTCCATGATTCATCATTTGCGTATAACACCCAGTGCACCCTGCAATATGTGCCCTCCTTAATACCCATCACCGGCCTATCCCATTCCCCACCCCCTCCCCTCTGAAGCCCTCAGTTTGTTTCCCATAGTCTTTCATGAAGAATCTTTACCACCAGAATGATCTATATTTCATTCTGAATTCTGGGCTCTAATTTATCTTAAGAAAGGAAAAAAGAAAAGATTACCTTTGACATTCAGAAGCTGGCCTGGCACTCATGGGCAGGCCATGGTATTCTACTGAACATAATCTCACAGAATGCAAGCTAAGACAAAGTGACCCTGAGATCTTGATAAAATAGGACAAAACAAGGCTACTTCCTAATTTTGTCTAAGCACTAACGAAAACAATGTTACTTTGCCACCCACAAAATACCAAATACCCTCTTCCTTTGGCCAGATTGAGTGAACACTATATCCTTATCAATTACAGCTTTATCCTCATTCTATTCTCCCCTCTGTATAGATAAGATTTATTAAGATACACAATCATAGAATTGATGCACATTTTCTGGCATTATTCAGTTTAGAGCAAATCCCTGCCTTCTTTCCCTCTCCAAAATCACCTAGCCGAAGTTTAAGTTTATAATACCTTTTTTCTGACATCTTCTTACTGATACTCCCCATGACTCCCCACAGCATGTGTTCTCATTTCACTGCAATTAGTGACAAACTCAACTTGTTTAACTATGGGGATTTACATGGTGGTCTTTGGATGAATGACATTAACAATTTGGATAAACCCAAAGTGGCTCTAATGCAGGACTTTCAGGCAATCAATGAGCAAAAGAAGTTTTACCCTGACTAACATAACATAATAAAAATTATTTTAAAAAAAAAGAAGTTTCACCCATATATTCTTTTGTTCCAGTCAGAATTTTTGTATTTTCCAAGTATCTATAAATCTAAAAGCATCAAGCTAGTTATTCCATTCTTTGTAATTTTAGATTCTTAAAAATTGTAATCAGGCTTGAAGCCTCTTGAAAAAATAAGACATTTTAAAAGCTCCAAAATATTAACTTTATAATTTGATATACTTACATGTTTAAAAAGATGGTATCTTGTTAGCATTTATAGTCACTTATGACTTATATCAAGGAATCAAATTGGAAAGTCCTTCAAAATAAACTAGACAGATCAAGAAAGGTCAAAGACATTAAGTTAATGATACTTTGTATCACTAGCTACATTTAACATTGTATTTAAAAATACACCATTTAGAGACACCTGGATGGCCCAGTCAGTTAAGCGTCCCAACTCTTGGTTTCAGCTCAGGTCATGAACTCAGGGTCATGAGATCGAGCCCTGCTTCAGGCTCCATGCTCAACACAGAGTCTGCTTGAGTTTCTCTCTCCCTCCCCCTCTGTCCCTCACCACCCCCACCTCTCTCTCTCTCTCAAATAAGTAAGTCTTTTAAAAAACACCATTTAAATTAGCTGTTTCTTAAAATAAATAAATAAATAAATAAATAAATAAATAAATAATAGATTAGCTGTTTCTCTTAACAAGTTGTGCAGAAAATAGTGAAATAATAACTACAAAATAATAACAAATATATTTATAAAAATAATAGGTATTGTTATTTCAGGATCAATTCTTGCCAAGTGTTTCACATGTATTATCTCTAAATCTCAGAGTCAGTCTGGCAAATGGCTACTATTATCCTCATTTTAAAAACAATAAAAGGAAAATAAGGTTTAAAATTGTAAAGCGAAATGCTCAAAATCAAATAATTAGTAAGTGCAACACATATTCGGTCAGATCAAACTTAGTTCAGTCTGACTTCTAAGATGTTACGTTCTTGGAAACACTGTTCTGCCTCTTTCCATAGTTTCAATAGACAATGGAATATGGAGCAAAGCATAACAGGGTAACACAGGTATGAAAGCCTGCTTTTAACTAATAGAAATGCTCTAGATAAAATATGCCATTTAGTAATAAGTAAACATCTAATGAAAAGGAAAAGTAAGGAATATGAAGTTATGCATTGAAAAGGAAATGTAAGTTAAAAATAATGACTAACTAGGGTGCCTGGGTGGCTCATTCGTTAAGCGTCTGCCTTCGGCTCAGGTCATGATCCCAGCGTTCTGGGATAGAGCCCCACATCGGGTTCCCTGCTCAGTGGGAAGCCTGCTTCTCCCTCTCCCACTCCCCCTGCTTGTGTTCCTTCTCTCGCTGGCTGCCTCTCTCTCTGTCAAATAAGTAAATAAAATCTTTAAAAAAAATAATAATGACTAACTAAAATGGATTGTATCACTTCTAGTTCAGTGGTCATATGAGGACCATTACTAAAAAATACTATTTTCACAAGATGTGTTTAGTGCCTATTAAGGAGGCTAGGATGAGAAATTTATTGGCAAAAAAAAATTAATCAATGAAAATATGTCCATTGTATCAGCAGACTAAAGACAGAAATTTTGGATGAAGAAGAATAATTGAAAGCAGGATGTCTGACTAATAATACAAGAAATACTAAACTGTGCTTTCTAAGAACACAGCGGTTACTCTTGTTCTGAAACGTAGAAGCATTAGAGTCCTTTGTGTCATTTGTAGAATAAAAACATGCTTTGGAGATATTAAACCCCTTAAACAGTGGTGTTCAACTATATATATAGAAAATTATACCCAGGAAAATGGTCTTTACATTTGATAAAATTGATTGAATCTTCACAAATTTATTCATTTAATACACACTTAATACATAATAATTCTATCTTCCTACATAAAAATTCTATCATTCTAATTCTTATAAAGATAATTACTCCTTACTCCATTCACTGCTCTGGCATAATCAATATAAGAGTATAAATTATTCTACAGAAATAATTGTGCCTTATTAATTCTTAAAATAACATTGATGCTTTAATTTATAACTGTGTTGTGTTTAATCCCAAAATTTCTCTTCATGTAGGCAACACATGGAAGATATTCTAATGCAATATAAAGAAAGCATTTATCCTTAAAGCAGAATGTGGTTTGTCACTATTTTGTACAGTAGATCTCTAGGTTTTACCCACCTTGCATTACTAAAAGTTTGTACCCTTTGATTAACACCTCCCCATTTCTCCCTCCCCCATCCCCTGGCAACCAATATTCCACTCTGTGCTTCTTTGAGTTTGATTATTTAGGTTTCTCCTACATGTGGTATTACATAGTATTTGTCCTGCTGTGTCAGGCTTGCTTCACTTAACAGGGTCCTTCAAATTCGTCCAGGTTATCACAAATGGCAAGATTTCTTTCTCTTTTGGTCCTGAATAATATTCCATTGTATGTATACACCACATTTTCCTTATCCATCCATCTGTCAGTGGACAGAGGGCTATTGTAAATAATGTTGCAGTGAACATGGGAGTGCAGGTATCTCTTTGAGATCCTGATTTCAACTTCTTTGAATAAATACCCAGAGGTGGGATTGGTGGATCCCATGGTAATTCTATTTTTAATTTTTTGAGGAACCTCTATACTTTTTTCCATAGTGTCTGCACCAATTTACATGCCTACCAACACTGTACAAGGAATTCTCTTTCCTCTATACCACCCTCACCAACACTTTTTTTTTTTTTTTTTGGTAATAGCCATCCTAACAAGTGTGAGGTGACTTCACATCATGGTTTTGATTTGCATTTCCCTGATGATTAGTGACATTGAGCATATTTTCATATACTTCTTGGCCATTGTAAATCTTTTGGGGGAAATATCTATTCAAGTCTTTTGCCTATTTTTTAATCAGGTTATTTGGATTTTGCTATTGAATTGTAGGAGTTCATCATATATTTTGGATTTATTAGATATATGTCTGCAAATATTTTTTCATTACGTAAGGTGTCTTTCATTTTGTTGATGATTTCCTTTGTTGTACAGAAGTTTTTTAGTATGATGTAGCTCTAATTGTCTATTTTTGCTTTTGTTGCCTGTGCTTTCACTTTCGTTTCCAAGAAATCATTGAAGACCAATGTCAAGAAGAGTTTCTCTATATATTCTTTGGTAGTGTTATAGATTCAGGACTTAAGGCTGAATTGTACACTTAAAAATTTGTTAAGAGGATATGGTATGTGTTCTTATCAAAAATAATAATAATAATACTAAGGGAATGGGAGGAAACTTTCAGAAGTGATGGATGTATTTATGGCATAGATAGTGACAATGGTTTCACGGGTGTATACTTATCTCCAAACTCATCAAGTTGTTTACACTAATGCCCAGCCTTTTTTATGTCAATCAGGCCTCAATAAAGTGGTTTTAAAAAAGGAAACATAGATCGGGGCACCTGGGTGGCTCAGTCAGTTAAATATCTGACTCTTGATTTCAGCTCAGACCATGATCTCAGGGTCTTGAGATCAAGCCCCATATTAGCTCTGTGCTCCGCATGGAGTGGGCTTGAGATTCTCTCTCTCTCTCTCCCCTCCCTAACACTCACACACTCTCTATCTCTCAAGCAAATAAATTAATTAAATCTTTCAAAAAAAAGAATGTATCAAATTTTCAATTGACCAAAAGATTAAAAAAAAAGAATTAGACTAACAAATCCTTCTTCAATATCTCTTCCTCACCTCTCATTACCACTTTTTTAGATCACAGACTATGTCTTGAAGACTACAGGAAAATAAAAAAGTGTATTTTCATACTGAATGTAAACAATCACGTCAGTAGCGTAATTGACATTACAATGTCCTACTGTATTTTCAAGGCTATGCAAACATCTATCATGTGTCCCTACCTTCCTCAAAAAAGATTTTAACCCCGGGGTGCCTGGGTGGCACAGCAGTTAAGCGTCTGCCTTCGGCTCAGGACGTGATTCCGACATTATGGGATCGAGCCCCACATCAGGCTCCTCTGCTATGAGCCTGCTTCTTCCTTTCCCACTCCCCCTGCTTGTGTTCCCTCTCTCGCTGGCTGTCTCTATCTCTGTCAAATAAATAAATAAAATCTTTAAAAAAAAAAAAAGATTTTAACCCCAAAAGGATTATGAACCGTAAGAATCATTAAAAGAAAGGCCATGTATATAGGTCTTAAAGAACAAATATTTCACGCATATCAACCTCTTCTATAGTTTGATAAAGATATACTGAAATGAACTGGCTTTCAGAGCTATAATTACAATTATGAAAAATTCCAAGGATTGGAGATTACATATTTGGATTCCAAAAATCCTCTTTGAATAGTGATTCACTAGAGCATGGAATCATGCTTTAAAATTAGCCAGCAGAAATGCTTATTTCCATGGCTTTAAACAATAGTATTACTCAATATTAGTAAGACCAATAATTATTATCAGAATATAAAGCATTTACTGATGAGAATTATGTGCACTTTAAACAAGAATTAGAACTTTTCATTTGTTAATTTTTATAAACCATCTGTGGCTATATTTGATGAAAAACACATCACAGTGATAAGTGTTTTGTTTATTGTTGTTATCAAAAAAGTTATATTTAATTGGCCTTTGTGATGGTTCTACAATATAGTAAAAATTATCTAAAGATGAAGAAACACACTTTGTCATAGGATTGCTCATTAGTCATGTAAAATAAAATTAATAAGGGAGAAGTAACAGAAACAATTTTTAAATATGTATTTGATTGATCATATTTTAATACAATAGTCTAACACTTCAGCCTTCTAGGAAACAGAAATCTAGATTTCTTTGGACTGTTATAGAAGGATGTTTCTTACAGAAATGATTGCAAATAGCCTTTTGAAAATAAGTAGGCACATTGAAGATAGAAACAAAGCTGAGAGTCAAAAGCTTCTGGTATTTAAGAGTCCTATTAATTAAAGATCAAGGAGTGTTCTATATATCTAAGCTGATAAATATCCCACAGCTTGTCATGAATGAGGTAAAATCTCTTCAAATATCTAATTAGCATTTGTATCACAGACACTAAAAACTGAGAGAGATGTCTGAATAAAATATCAAATTGTCATTCAGTAGCAGTAACCATATACCATAACTTTTTCATACTGAAGAATTCATATTTCACACTGAAATTCTGAAAGGTGAGCCTAAAGTTTATGGGATTTCAAACTATTCTTGAAACCAGCAGTAAGGTGTCAAATGCTGAAATGTGCACTAGAACAGCAGTCAGGAGATCTAGGTTGTAATAATAATGCCACAGACCTTTAACCTTAGGCAAGTCATTTAATTAACATTGTTTTGGTTATTAATTTGTCAAATGAAGGTTAGATCTCATGCTCTGGGAGTTCCCATATCAGTTAAATGTCTATGAACTTGATAAATTAATAATAATCACAGGTATCAATTACCTTCTACGAAATGTCTATTTTGTGTCAAGTGATAAACTAGACTCTTTGCATGGAATGTCTTAATCTTCACAGTAGAAATATCTTCATTTCAGAGGTTTGTAAACAGAGACTCAGGGAAGGCAACTTGCCCAATAACATGCAATTAATAAATGCAGGATCTGGGATTCCAGCTGAACTCTGTCTGCCTGCCCTCATGCCAACTCGATCATACATTCTGATTTTTATCCAACTGATGACAGAATATTCAATCATTCAAGCTGCATGACAAAACTTAAAATAATTGCTCAACTATCACATAATGGCATTTAAAAGCTTCTATTTGAACTGTAACCATCAATGATTCAATAAGAAGTTTTATTACTTACAGCTGTTCCAAAGATATGAGTCCTTTAAATGTTTGCTTATCTAGGGCATGAATTTCATTCTTGTATAGATACCTGAAAAACATATAAAATCCTATTAAGTTATAAATTTGCATAGATGCCACATTTCTTATATCAGGAATTTTTAAACTGCAGTGTGGCTCTAAAGTGCTTTGGGATGTTAATAGATTACCTAAAAATATATGGAGACTTTAATTTCATTTAAATATGTTTAAATATCTGGGTAAGACAGTTCCAAGGCTCTCATCAGATTCTCAAAGAAATCCTTGATCCAAAATATTAAGAATCACTGCCTTAACCTCTAAAATTTAGAGTGATTGTAGAAAAATTCTGACTAATGAGGTCACATGTAATGGGTAGCAACTTCTCTAAGAAAAAGAAAAGTTTGACTAAAACAATTTTTTCAAATTCATTCTATCATACAGAATATATTGAACTAGGAGTTGCATTTGCAAAGCTAGCAAATGTCATAGGACTCATTTGAAGGGGGATAAACACATATTCACACATCCACAAGATGTATTTTGGTTCTCCCTTGGCTGCCGTTGAAAGCCTACAGGAAAGGAAACTGTTAATGGATTTCCAAATATGATGATGCAACTTATCTGGCCAAAAGATTTGATGAAAACTATTTATGTAATATATGAACACTATGTCCTTTTTTCTTCAACTGTAGGATGGCAAAGTTATTTCATTTTTAAATCTCTATGTGAATATGTTGTGAATGTCATCAAAGTGAAACCTGTGTCTTTTCCACTTGTGCCTCTGGGGATCTGAGGCTATCAGAATTCCTGAAACTTTCTACCAAGTTCCTCTGGAATTCACCTTTGCATAAGCTAGAGCTCACAGTGATTTTGAATGCTTCAGAATCACCTGGTAATTTATTAAAAACTCCGACTCCTGAGCTTGCCCCCAAACCTACTCAATCCAATTCTCTCGAGGTGAGGTCTAGGAAACCGCATGTTTAGCAAGTTTCCTAGGTGATTCTGAAGCAGTCTCTCTCTCTGCCCATGACTTAAAAACCATAGAAACCATAGAAATCACAATTCTAGTTGAAAATGAAAAAGAGATTGCTTTTCCAAAATGTGTTTAGTGAAGATTTGGAAGTTCCAAATTACTTTCTCTTCCCACAGATTAGAACTTCTGTAAGTTTCTCAGAGCAGTAGTAGTAACTGGTAGAGATTTAGGTCTACCTGAGGATATTTCCTTAGCATTATTTGATACTATGGAAGATCTTGCTTTGACCTAAAATCTCAAAAATATAGCTACAGGTTAAGATGACAAGAAATAGAATTTTCTAGAACTATGTTTCTTCAACTAGCTCATAAGGACTATTGAGCTGTGGTCTCAAAAACCACCACTGGTTCTCAACTGTGGTTGTGATGTGGGAAATAAAGGCAAAACAAAAATTTTTAGATTTTCTTACTACTTACAGACCACTGACAAGTCCTTGAAACAGGGAGAATGACATTACTCTAGGAACTCAGTTGCCTCAATGTTGATAGTTTGCTAAGGGCAAAAGGCAATCTTAGCCTGACCCCCAGGATTCTGTAAGTCTACTATAACATATAAAAATTCCTTTGGAAACTTCTTTTAACTCTATCCCCAAAGATACATGTTGGCAATCATCCTCCAAGCATATGACCCACCGATATACGGCTTAAGATTCCCATGACTGAGTTTTTACTAAACAGTAATAAATGACCTTTTCCTAACAATAGCTAGCCCCCTCAAGGACTTGGAAACCTTGTTTCCAAAATCTCTTAGAGATTTATGCTATCTCTAAACTCCCTCCTAACTTGAAAGTATATAATGGGACACTCCTCATGACCCCAGTGCGGCTCTTTCTGCGCATGGATCCTTTGCCTGTGCTTTAATAAAACCACCTTTTTGCACCAAAGTTGTCTCAAGAATTCTTTTTTAGCCGTCGGCTTTGAACCCTAACATCTTTCCTACATCAGTTTTGTGTGAATCAGTGTATAGGTATATGAATGAATATTTCTAAGACATCATTTGGGCTTTATCTCAGGCCTTATACTGATATCTGGGATATACTGCCTCTGCAAACTCTGATTTAATAATGGGTCTGGCATGTGGAATAAGCATTGGAATTCTTCAAAACTCCACAGATGATAATAATATGCAGAAAAGTTTAAAACCTCTATTACAGGGGTATAGACAAGGTAAAAAAGTATTTTGTAAATTTATTCCAGAGGATTCAGATACACCACCCTGGTAAGACCCTCAGACTATCAGAATGACAAGGAACCACATTACCTTTCAGGTATCATATCTTGAGGCATAAAAAAATTGACCCAGTTTTGGTAGAGATGTGTATAAAGACTTAAATAGGGTTTTTTTATTATCATATTTAAATAATGATGAGCTGCTTCATAAAAATTAAACTAAATTATCAAATATTCATTGAGGAGTCTCAAAACTGAAAACCATGCATAAAATTTTATATCATATATACAGATTCACTTTAGACTTATATTTTACAGAAAATAATACTAGAAAGGTGACCAAACGATAGTAAAAAAAAAAAAGAAGCAATAGAACTTCTATAGTTAGATCTGTACACATTGATTATAATAAGGTATGCATTCAAGATACACTGCCCCTTAGGTTAACACCAGCAAGAGAAATTCCAGCTTCCTGTGACAGGATGGTAACCACCTGAATTCAAATCTCTCTGCACATCCTGAAAATGAACTAAGAGGAAAAAACAAATCAGCCAGAATACAACCTATGCTATGACAAGGAGAAAGAGAAAATTAGGGGAAATATTAACACAGCAAAGTCAGCTCCAGAGGCTGCTTTGCAGAAAGGAGTCAGGCAGGATTTTATAGACAATGGGGGATGGGAGGAGGGGGTGGAACAGGAAAGCTGAGAAAGTAACAACCTGGTAAAAATCTGAGCCCTGGGGGATCAGAGCCCTAGCTCCTGGGAATTGACAGAAAGGGGCTGGGAAAGTGAATAGAGTAAGCACCCCACAATTGCAAGACATTTTGTGGAGGAATGGTATTAAAGGTAAAGAAGGAAGTAAGAAGCCAAACATCGTGGTAACATCGTGGAATCTAAAGACACACCAAGGGGTGCCTGGCTGGCTCAGTTGGTTAAGCGTCTGCCTTTGGCTCAGGTCATGATCCCAGGGTCCTGGAATCCAATCCCACATCAGGCTCCTTGATCAGTGGGGAGCCTGCTTCTCCCTCTCCCTTGCAGCTCTCCCTGCTTGTGCTCTCTCACCCTCTCTCTCTGCCAAATAAATAAAACATTTAAAAAAATTTTTAAAACTAAAGACACAAGAAAAATGCTATACTTAATTTAAAAAATTGTGCTTCACTCTTCCAACAGAAGGGCATGGCCTTGAACTAAGAAATAAGCCATCCAAAACTCTCTCCTTTACCCTCACCTGCTACTCAAATCAAATGTTAGTATCTAAACTTGAGAAATATTGCACAAGAAAACAATAAACTCATCTTATCTTTGAATATCAATGCAAAATTAATAAAAATATTAGCAAACTGTACTCACCCCTTAATAGTTATGAGGAGCAATATTTATGATTATCTTCTAAAATACTGAAAAAACCCATGTTGATAGCTATTTATATTTCCAGATGCCATTATAGTATGACTGGACATTGAAAAATAATTGCTGCCAAAATTATTACAATTAAGAGAATTTAGTAAGATTACAAAATATAAAATTAACATATAATATCAAGGGCATTTACATATACAAAATAAAACCAAATAAAGGATATAATAGAAAAGAATACCCCACATATAAAAGTAACAGGAAAAAGAAAACAAGCAACACACAAACCTACATGAGAAGAAATAAACCAAATGGAAAGACATCTTGAATAGATGCCTCAAAACTAAAATACACCATTTTTCCCTCGTTAATTTTCATATACATTTAATGTGATTCCAATAAAAATACCAGCACATTTTTGTAGAGGTATATAAATTGACTCTAATGTTCCTATAGAAAAGTATACAAATAAGAATAGCTAGCTACACCCTAATAAGAGCAATGAGAAGACAAACTATAACATATATTTAGAAAACTCAATAAAACCTCTATAATTAAACCAGTGTGGTGTTGGCACATGAGTAGTCCAATGGGATAAACAAAATGAAAGGTCTACCTATAGAACTAATTATATATGTAAATTTAGTATATAATATAGACTCATTTTCAAATTTTTGGTGTTGAGAAAACAACGAAATCTTTTATTAATGGAATCATGGAAGCTTTTCTAACCATGACTCAAAAATCTAGACATAATTCAAAAATGATAAATTTTTTAAAATAATAAAACTTTACATGGCAAAAAAATTGCATATCTAAGTCAAAAAAGAAAGAGAAAATTTTGGGAACTAATATCACAGAAAGATTAAAATTTGAGAAGAAAAACAAAAATTCAATCATAAAATGGGCAAAAGCCATTACAGACAGTGCATATTTAACATATATAAAAATGACCCAATACATGAAAAGATATTAAACTACACTCGTAATAAGATCAACGTAAATTAACTCTATACTGAAACATCATTTCTAACCTAACGTATCACCCTGAGGAAAACAAGTCCTAAATCTAGTCGACATGACCTGCTGCTGAGATTGTATGGAACCAGGCATCTCGTGCGTTTCTAGTGAGGATGCAAGATGACACAATGCTTAGGGAATGGAATTTAGCAATATACACAAGAAACCGACTATACATTTACCCTTTGACATATAATCCCATTTCTAGAAATAAAGATATTCCTCTACAAATAAAAATACCATATACACAACGTTATTTGGTAATTTTTTCAAATAGCAAATCACTGAAGACTACGCAAATGTTTATCAGTAGGATCTGACTGAATAAAATATGATATAGTCACATAATGGAATACAATGAAGCCATAAAAGATGAGAAAGCTCTCTATAAAATTATATACAGTGATTTCTAGTATTTGTTAAGTAAAAGCAAAAAAACCCAAAAACCTTCCACATATTGTGTATGTTTTATCACATTTATTTTTATACAAAAAATAAGAATAAAAATTGTTACATTATACAGATAAACATATGGTAAGCATATATATTTGTATTTGCATAAAAATATATGAAAATATATAATATATTATAATATATATATTTGCAATTTATATCATATTTTATATAATAAACATACATATATATTTATTCTTGCATTTAAAAAATAGCTATAGTAAACTAGGAACCAACAACTAGGGTTATGTACAAGGAGGTTAGTAAGAAGTAGGTGAAAAAAGGGATGTAAAGAAGTCTTCTCTGGGTATATTTTGTTACATAATTTAACTTTTTTACCATGTTAATAATTAACATGTTTAAATATGTGATGAAAGAAAAAATAAAATGCAGAGATAAAATGAAGTAAAAATAGAAACACAATGGACTTTACTGTATACAAAATTTATGACACCGAAAAACACAGAGAAATTATTTTTTTCAAGTGAGTGTTAACCAAAGTTCTCCAATTTTACACTCTACATTAAGAAATCTTAAACTTAGTGGGTTTAATATTTTAGCTACATAACTGTTTTAATTGATGAGAATATTAATTGTAAGGTAAAATAAATTAGCACCAAGATTTTGAAGTAACAATGTTATTATGTATAAAGATTACTACTCTAAGAACAATCATATACAAATGTTGAAAAGAAAAATTAAGAAAAATCAGTCTTCAAGATCCTGATCTCAATTCTTTTGGATATACCCAAAATGAAGAATGCTGGATCAAATGGTAGTTTTATTTTTAATTTTTTTAGGTACCTCCATACTGTTTTCCATAGTGTCTGCACCAATTTGTTAATACTAAATTTGAACTGAATATAAATATATAATCACAATTTTAGAAACCATTTGTTAGTTCTGTCCCCTGAAAAATCCTGCAGTTAGTGTCCTATAAACACACCTAATATTCAGATCTTGTTTTCAAAATGCTATTTTCCATCAGAACAGATTTGAAGAAACGGCTCCTTCCAGTCTGTGGCAGCATAACTATATAACATACTATGCTTGACAGAAAGCAATAAAAAAAAAAAAAGCACTCAGAGTTTAATGGGATCATTCCAAAAGAACAAAGGAGCTAGCTTGAATGGTCTCCCACTGGTTGGTATATAGGAAAGCAATTGACTTTTGTATATTAACCTCGCATCTTCCAACCTTGCTATAATTGTGTATTAGTTCCAGGAGTTTTTCTGTTGCTTCTTTGGGATTTTCTACACAAATAATCATGTCATTGAAGAAAAAATACAATTTTATTTCTTCTTTCCAAATCTGTATACCTTTTATATCCTTTTCTTGTCTTAATTGCATTAGCTGGAACTTCCTGTATCATGGTTATGTAGAAATAACAGGCAACTCCCTTGCTTTATTCCCAGTCTTAGGGGAAGGCATCTAGTTTTTCATCATTATCTGTTAGCTGTAGGGGTTTCTGTAGTTGCTCTTTATCAAGTTGAGGAAGTTCCTCTATTCCTAAATTGTTCAGACCTTTAATCAAGAGTGTTAAATTCTTATTATAGGTGTTAAATTTTATCAAATATTTTTTCTGCATCTTTGATATGATTATAGGATTTTTCTTCTCTATCCTGTTGATGTGATGGATTACACTTATTGATTTTCAAATGTTGAACCAACCTTACACTAAGACAAATCTCATGTGGGATGGTATACATTGGTGGATTTGAATAGCTAACATTTTGTTCAAGACTATTGCATTTATGTTTATGAGAGATATTGGTTGGTAGTTTCCCTTTCTTGTAATGTCACCTGGTTTTAGTATTAGGTTCATTGGTTTCTGCTCTGTTTTTTTATTATTTCTGCTTTATATTTTTATTATTTATTATTATTTCTTCTGCTTGCTTTAGGTTTATATTACTCTTCTTTCTTTAGGTTCCTAAGGTGGAAGCTTAGATTATTGACTTTAATCTTACTTCTTTTCTAAAATATGCACTCAATGCATAAATTTCCCTCTAAGTACTGCTCTCACTGCATTCCACAAGTTTTGATAATTCGTGTTTTCATTTTCATTCAGTTCAAAATATTTTTAAATTATCTTGAGACTTCTTTTAACTATCTTATTTTTTCTCTCTTTTTTTATCTTTTAAAGTTTTTATTTAAATTCCAATTAGTTAACATACAGTGTAATATTAGTTTCAGATGCACAATTTAGTGATTCAGCATTTACATGCAACACCCAGTGCTCGTCACAAGTGCTCTCCTTAATCCCCATCACCTATTTAACCCATCCCCTTGCCCACTTCCTCTCAGGTAACCATCAGTTTGTTCTCCATAGTTGAAAGTCTGTTTCTTGGTTTGCCCCTCTTTCTTCCCCTATGATTATTTGTTTTGTTTCTTAAATTCCACATATGAGTGAAATCATATGGTATTAGTCTTTCTCTGGCTGATTTATTTCACTTAGCATAAGGCTTTCTAGCTCCATCCACATCATCACAAATGGCAAGATTTCATTGGTTTTTATGGCTGAGTAATATTTCATTTTTTATATATCTCACATTTTCTTTATCTATTCATCACTTGATAGACATTTGAACTATATCTTATTCAGAAATTTGTTGTACCTACAAATAGCTTGAGATATTCCAGCTATCTTTCTGTTACTGATTCCTAGTTTAAATTCATTATTGTCTGAGAACGTATTCTGAATGACTTCTATTATTTTAAATTTGTTGAGGTGTATTTTTAGGTCTAAAATATAGTCTGTTTTGGTGAATGTGCCATGTGAAATTCAGAAGAACATTTTTCTGCTGTTGTTGGATGGAGCATTCTACAAATGTCTATTAGACCCAGTTGATTGATGGTGCTGTTCAGCTCAACTGTGTCCTTACTGATTTTCTGCCTGATGGATCTGTCAGTTATTTATAGAGGGATGTTAAAATCTCCAACTATAATAGCAGATTAGTCTATTTCTCCTTTCAGTTCTATCAGTTTTTGCTTCAAAGTATGATGTTCTACTGTTAGGTGCATTCACATTAAGGATTGTTTTATCTTCTTGGAGAATCAGCCCTCTTTATCATTATGTAATGACCCTCTCTATCCCTTATAATTTTCCTTGTTCTGAAATCTGCTTTACCTCAAATTAATATAACCTCTGTAGTTTTCTTTAGATACATGTTAGCATAATACAAGTCCATGACTTTACTTTTCATCTCAATTTGTTTTAAATTTAAAGGAGGTTCTTACAGACACATATAGTTGAGTCTTTTTCAAAAAAAATCCATTCCGAAAGTCTTTCTTTTATTATATTTATACCATTCACATAAATGATTATTGGTATAGTTGTATTAATATCTACCTTTTATGTAGCTATTTTCTATTTGTTGACAACATCTATCAGGTAATAAGAACTGAGGTAAATAGTTGTTCAGTACTAAAGGATGACTTGTACAATGTGTTTAACTTATTTTCATATAGTTTAGTAAAAATGCACTATGCATAAAAACATATAAAGTAAATGTTGAAATTTTTAATTAGTTTTTATTAGGGGGAGGATATACAGATATTCAACCATTTTTCCATTGCTTACAACTTTTCAAATTAAAATTTTGAGAGAAAATAAAAAGGAGTTAGATGTTTATGACATAAAATTATACGCACATTTTAGTCCTTTCAAGTATTTTATGATGTAGACACAGAGATAAACACATGCTTTTAAGCAAACATGACAATCGTATGTGCCTTTATGAATGCAAATAAAATTCTATTTACTTAAAAAAGTAATACAACTTAGTATCAATTATTCCTTAGTATCTCTTTAAGGAAGGATGAGGGGTTAGTCCAAGATGGGAAATGCTATCTAAAAATAGCATTAACCTTAAACTTTTGGAACTCCTGAATATATCATGAGATTGTTTTTATTATCATATGCATTAATCATAACTTTTAAAACCAATAAACTATTTTAAACATTTTTAAAAGATTATTCTATTTAAGTAAGATATGTAAGTCAAAATAAAAATTATTGCCCCAGTAAAGCTGAAAACTAATTTAATTTTATAAAGCCATATTTTTCTTCAATAATAAATCAGAGAGACATCATCATAAAACTTCTCCAAAACCCTGGCTTGTGACAGTTTCACTAAAAAAGTGAAGATATTTGCCTAATAAATAACATGTTTAGATGCTTTACAGAAAATGGCACAAGTTTTTGAGGGTAGTTTTGCCACCCAGCATCCATCTGCCTCGTTCTAACAGCAGCACTGAAAAGTCTCGGATGGCTTGGATGGAATCAACCTGTGTGTCTTAATTACGTCAATGACTCATTCCATTCTTCTGTCCACAGTGACTGGCTCAGCGAAGGACCTGAGCTGGTGAAACATGAGGGGATGCTGCTAGGCTTCTCATATATCAAAAAAGCTTCACCTGTCTTACTCATGAGACAACAGGAAAGTCCCACTCTTTACCTTGCCTGGGGTGGTGTGAAGAGTCTGACACAGAAATTTTGCTAAGTCAAGGGGAAACATGGAGCTGCCAGGATCCACCAGGTACAGCTTCTGGATGAACTAGACCTAAGAGATGGCCCATTTGAGAGATGCAAAGAAACAAAACCCTCTGTAACCCTTTGAGCTACTGGATCAAACCAGGCCTGATGCCTGCTTTATCTCTACAATATTTATGCCCATCTGAACAGTTTCATTGTTTGTTTATTTTGTTTTATTGCAACCAAGAAAATCTAAAGTGATAATATGTTTTAAAAAAAGAAGAAAGGACAAGAAAAGGAAAAACCTCTATTTTTCTATTTTTCTCTCTCTTCGTCCTCTTTGTCTTTGAATTCTTCACAGGAATGTCTTCAGCAACACGAAACCTGACAAACATGAAGCTTTTTATTTTTTAAAAATTTCCACCATGAGAAGCCATCTCCTGCCACTTCTTCTGCTTTTCAAATATGTTTTCTACTGACAGTGTGTATTCACACTACAATATCACATTTAACACACTAAGTCATTCCAATATCCAAACTAGAATTAGTGAAGGTCAAGCATTAGGTTTGTTTTATAACTAAAACATAGTTATATTGTTTATACACTACATAGTATATATTTTATAACTAAAACATTGTTTTATAACTATATGCATATACAGTAGTCTTTAAATGGGCAAAGTTCATGTAGCAAACACATCTATTCTTACTACATGGAGGAAAAAACTAAAGTTTCTTTTCACTCTAAAACTGTGTTCTGAATAATTTCAGAGGTAATAATCCATAATTTTCTAAAGATCTTAAACAGTAATAGAAAAATGACAATTAAAAATTATTTCATCATTTATCTCTGTCCTTTTTTTTGAAAAATTGCCAGATAATTTAAATTACTGAAAGTACAATTGTATTTATTAACATGTATTAAATAGTCCAGAAATACTTTCATTCGAAATTCAAGCCTGGTTTTTCAATAACAAATTTATTTCAGTTCTACAACAATTGGAGCCAAGAGCTTAATCACAATTTTTGATCAATATTTAGTCATTTTGGAAATAAAGTATTATAAAATTGCCAAAGATAAGCTCTAAAAAATACAATCATTAGCTCAGAGACACCTTTACAGATTCCAAAAAATATTTTTAGATAACAGATATCTAGGCAAAATTAACACATTGATAAAATTTATATTGATATGATTCATTGAATGCTTTCACATCAAACAAAATATTGATTTTAATGCCATTTCCAGAGATATTATTTCCTACCGTAAAAATAAGAAAAACTAAAACAATGTTTAAAACTTTAGAAAATCACCTACATATCATGTATAAGACTCGTTATAATGGAAAATTTTCTAGAGTTTGAGTTACAGAACATGTTTTTAGAGCATTGTCTTCAAATGTTAATCTAATCTTTGCTTAAATATTTCAAGGTTGTCAACTGAAAGAGTATTGGGCTCAAAATTAGAAGGCAGAAATGTGAGTCTGGATTCAGTGTAGAACTCTCAGAAAATTAAGCTTATAAAGATACATTTCCTTATGTATGTAGTTAGGATATTATTACATCAAATCATAAGTCTATTGTGAGGGGTCAACGAAAGATTTATAAAAACTCTATAAGACACTATGCAAATAAGTAATACTGAACATTAACATCAGTACAGAGTTTGGCTAGTGAGTGACAATTGTGTTGAATAAATGAATGAATATATAACCTAATGAAAGTATCCAATCAGTAAATAATTGCATAAAAAGAAATTTGCAAGTCTGCTTCTGTTATGAACCCAAAAGATTTGAAAGCAGAAACTCAGGCAGGTACATTTATAACAACGCTCACAGTAGCGTTAGTCATAATAGCCAAAAGGTGGAAACAAACCAAATTCCCATCAACAGATAGTAGATAAACAAAATGTGGCATATCCCTACAATGGAATATTGTTGAGCCTTTAAAAATGAATGGAATTTTGATACATGCTACAACATGGATGAAACTTGAAAACATCATGCTAAGTGAAATAAGCCAGACACAATATCTAAATATTGAGTTATTCCATTTATATGAGGTACTAGAATAGGCCAATTTATAGAGACATGAAATAGAATAGAGATTACCAGGGGCTGAGGAGAGGGGAAAATGGAAAGTTCTTGCTTAATGAGTACAGAGTTTCTATTTGGAATGATGAAAAAGTTTCAGAAATGGAAAAATACTTATCGTTGTAGACCATTGTGCATATGTACATGCATACATACCTAATGCCACTGAATCATACACTTAAAAATGATTAAAATGGTAAATTTTATGTTATATATATTTTACCACAATAAAAACAAGGACATTTGTTATAAATTAAAGAATTGTGATTATCAGTTATTCTCTTTTTTTTTTCGGTCAAAAAATCTCCCAAAACAACATACTAGCCCTTACTCCCACATATGGGGTTTAATGGTAACTAGCACTCAAGCTTCCACATCAAGGGCACAGTGGGGAGAAAAGCTGTCTTAACATGTCCTGGTGGGCATGTCTTTCCAACAGGCCTTGAGAGCCTGATGCCTGGGGGAAAGATGGGGGGAGAAAGTTCACTTGTGCAGGCCACTAGCACTCAGCATCCAGGTACCCTGGGATAGGTACCTGAGTTTGGACTTAGGGAATAGTCTGCACCCCTGGTGGAGACTTCTGGGGGGACCCATAGTGATACCAAGGTCCACTCTACTCCAAAATATATTCCCTGTTCCAGGGAAGCCAAATGTCATGGAACTCCTTACCTTTGATTCTGGGCAGGGCCAAGAAGCCTGTTAACAGGAGATTGCTGGGAGACCCTACTCCCACTGAGTCTCTGTGCCTCTTCCCAGCACAGATCCACAGAAGTCTGACTCAAATGAACCCCCCACCCCCAACCCAGGCACCTTGAGTACAGTGTGAGGAACTCCCAACTCCAGGAAGATGGCTTACTGGACCAGGGCTTCCCAGGAACACACAGACCTAGAAGTCAGGAAGGCCTGAGGGCACAAAGTGCACAGGGAGGGAAGAGCACATGCTTGGGTGATCTGAAGTAGAAGCTCCCAATGACAAGTGCAAGGTTACAGATAGTTTGGGCCAGAGAAGGGACTTGCAGGGACACATGGGTTAAATTTTAAAAGGAAAATAATATATATATATACCTGGATTTATCTACAGGTCCATAAAATCCTAGCAACCAAAGGTATTTTCTTTATTCGGAAGAAGTAGAGCACGTTTAAAGTTCAGAAATATATATATATATATATACACACACACTGAAATAGACACTCAAAAGTGTTTATAAAGATTTCTGTCTCTGAGAAGGTGAAGTAGAAATCATTTTTCATAGTTTTCTTGCTAAGCACAATTTAAAAACCTAGATGTTACAAATAAGACAAACATAAAAATACTCTGAAAGGTAGAGAGAAGACAAATTTGCTAAGAATCTCAGGACTCAAGGAATAGCATAATAATCAGTCTCTGGGTTTTCTTTTTGCTCAGCCATTCCAGATGTGAAGATGAACAGCCCAAAACCAGGAAATGTCAAGGAATGCAGACAATAAAAACTCACAATAAATGAGGGAATGGGGAAGTCTAACAAGACAGAAAACTTTTGGGAAAGAAACACTCTACTCCAGCCAAACACCACAGAAAATCTGTGTCCCCACCCCTAACCATGCCAGCAAAAGCCAAGTGAGGAGCTAGATCTCCACCCCGGTGGGGCTCTAATGAAGCACCCTACACCTCCATAGCAGTATTGTTAGAGGAGCTAGGACATTCATCTCCAAACAGTGAAAATAATGAAACTCACCCCAAGGGAACAGTATAGACCACCTAAAAAGCCTGGAGCTCTACTCCAAACTAGCAATAAAGAGCTGCCCCTTTTGTTCCCCACTGGGGTGGCATCAGGGGAGGCCTAGTGAACAGTCAGTAATTTTACCACCATGAAGCATAATGAAGCCACCCCTTATAGTTGGTGTCAGTGCAGGCCATGTGGGGAGCAATAATGAAGCATTTATACTCCTTCCAGCAAGGAACATAGCAGCAGAGGCCTAGTGGAAAACCAGAACTCCTGACTCTGCCTAGAAGCAACAAGGTCCCACTACCACATGGATATCTATGGAGGCCAACTGGGGAACCTGGGGTTCTACCTCCACCTGACAGTAAAAAGATAAAGTCCGCTAAAGCAGATTTAAATAAGATTCAGGGTCTCATAACATAATACGCAAAAAGGTCCAGGTTTTAACCAAAAACTACTCACCATAATGAGAATCAGAGAGATCTCAAACTTAATGAAAAAAGATAATGAATAAATGCTGGTATGGGTGAAATTGTGCCCACCCCCACCCCTGATTCATAAGTTGAAATATTAACTTTTAATACCTTGAAATGTGACTATATTTGAAGATAAGGCTTTATAAAGAGGTAATTAAGGTAAAATGAGGTCATTAGGGTGGACCCTAATCCCACACAACTGTTATCCTTGTAAGAAGAGGAGATTAGGACACAGATATATATATGCATGGAGGGAAGACCACTGGAGAGATGATAGCCATCTACATGCCAAGGAGAGGGAACCTTAAAAGAAAGTAATCCTGCCAACCCCTTGATCTTGGACTTCTGGCCTCCAGAACTCTGAGAAAATAAACCTCTACTGTTTAAGCCACCCAGTCTGTGGTTTCTTTGTTATGGTAGCCTTAGCTGACTAATACAGATGCCTACAACAAGACAACAGTGAAGTTAGAATTCTGTGATAGAGATTTTAAGAGTCATAAAAATGTTTCAGTAAGCAATTACAAATAAGCTGGAAACAAAAAATAAAGCTCAGTGATCTGAGCTGTCCATCATGAGCTGGGTGTTACCTGACTCACCAAGCCCTAAAGCTGGATGTGCACAGCAACACTTCATCCTCAAATGGAGGTGGTATATAGATAAGCAGGCCCTAAAGCCTGACAAATGACATAAAGAAGTGGCCTAAATGCCCATGGCACTCTTCCTGCTTCCCCACCCTCTCTCTCCCACCCTGCAGCTATAGTCTCATGGGGCGTTTCCTAAGATCAGTTAGCAGAGAAAGAGAAAACTCAGGCCTAGGTTATGCATGGTACTGCAAGATAAGCAGATGACACCCAGAACTGCAGAGCTGCCACACTCTCTACCCCCACCACAAATTCCTTGTTCCCTCCTCTTTCCCCTTTTATTTTTCATAAGGCACAGTATTCCCACATTTGTGTCCCTGATAAAATTAATTATTTTGTCCATTTTTCCAGTCATAAAACCATACAGTCTTGTTGCACAGACTAGTGCTATTGTGTACTGCTCACACACATAGTAGGTGATAATAAATACTAGATCTGTGATGTGATCTCAGTATCAGAGTCAGGGATCCGGAAGGAATCAGAGAAAGACAAAACACCGGTATAATCCAGTGACCCAGAGATGACCTAAAGACACGTAATCAGGAGGCAATCAAATACCACACACCAGGAACTTCAGAGCAAAGGGACTGAGGAGGTGATCATCAGGAGAGCTGAAGATGTAAGTGAAGTCAAGTCCTGTATATGGTGCTAACTCAATTTTACTTCATCCAAACAGCAATGGGGAGCCACTGACGAACACTTAGAAGAATTGTGTGATTGAGACTTTGTTTTTAAAAAGGTGACTGGTTGTCTTTCAGAGACAGAAGAGGAGAAGCTTGAACAGCGCAATGACGTTTTCTCATAGTCAGCGTGATGGGTAAAAAGGATTAAATATATGTCATCATGGTGGGCACAGACAGGAGGGAAGATACAAACAGTGCTAAAGCAGAATAGACAGAACTTGACAACTAACTAGATATAGTGGGAGAGGAATTGGGAGGAGGCCAGTGTGATGCATGGATATTTAGTTCAGAAGACTGTTTGAATCTGTCATCATTTCCCAAAATAAGAAGCATGTTTGAAAGGAAAATAAGTAGCAAGCTTGAAGGGAGAAAGATAATTCAAGTTTAAATCATCTCGAGTCTGAAGCTCCTATGGGACATTGTGTGTGTGTGTGTGTGTGTGTGTGTGTGTGTGTATTTGAAAACATAAGACACTTTAAACTTGAAATAAAGATTTGTGAGCCAGCGGCATCTAGATAATAACTGATACGATGGAAGCAGATATGTTCAACCATAGCATGAAAAAGAACGGAGCCTGGCACAGAACTCTGAGACAGAGCAGAAAGAACAGTAAAGGGATGACCAAGAACACGGGAGGTGTCACTAATACCAACGATATTTTCAAGAGTATGAGTGGTCAACAAAAGGAAACCATTAGACATAATTAAACATAATATACAATGGAATATTTCCAATATGTTTAACAATATGAGTGGCCTTTGTCATGGAACTTCTACTAGTGTGGTAGGCACAGAGGCTGGTTTGGAGTGAGTAGAAGTAAGTAAGAGGTAAACAAGTAAAGACAGAGAGCTTGGCATACAAACCTCCCTTTCCCCATCATTGGGCCTTTGTCAAACTTGCCCACCTTATCTCTCATCATGCTCTGTTTGGGCCCTACAATCTAATCATTAAAAGATAGTTGACATTTCCTAAACATACTAGACCATGTCTTGCCTTTTATCACAAATCTTCCTTTCAAGGTTAAGCTAAAAACCATTGTTCCTTCCATCAAGTCTAACCTGCTCCCAGACCTATGTCTCCCAAGTAGATATGACCTCTTCTCCCTTTGTGAACACAGTACCCATTGCATTAAGTCTATATCCTGGTGACTAAACCGGGATATGCCCGATTGTGGTTGCAACCTCGGCCTCACTCTTGGAAGCTCAATGTCAATAGGACGGATTGCAGAAATGGCCACAAGTTTCTACCCATCCTTGGATTCATACCCTTTTGCCAGGTGATTCTGCCACTTTGCCCATCAAGAGGTGGAATCCATTTCTCCAGTACTTGAATCAGATCTTGACTATGTGGTCTGACTTGGGAAATGAGGCTCTAGCAAATGTGACACAAGAAAGGCATGAAAAGGTCATCTCCGATGGTGCTAGGGATAAGATCATTGTAAACAAGCACAGTCTATCTGGCTAGAGAAAAAGAAACCACATGGAGGAGAAAGTCACCCCAGTTGACACTGGGCAATTGCCAGATTGCCATCCTACAGCTTCCAGCCTCAGCTGAGCCAGCCTACACCAGAATATCTGCCCAATCAACCCATAAGTCAATCATGAGAAATAGTAATTCTCTATTATTTTAAGTCACTAAGTTCTCAAGTAATTTAGTACACAGCAAAAGCTAACTGATACAGTGAACAAGAAACCCCATGGAAATTTCATTTATTTTGTTAGATTGTCATTAATGCTCAGGATATTAACAGAGAGGCCAGAAATGGTGAGAGTTGTGTCCTTCAAGTTCACAGTATTAAAGGTAAGATTCTTCAATAGCACTCACTGGCCCAAGAACTTAACGTTTGTAAATTTTCCAATACTTCCACAAGAATATCTTTTTATCTACAGGTTGCCAAAAGAATGTGGTAGACTCCAAATAAATTCAGAGACTAGAGAGAGATGGAAAAGGCCAATGCTGAGTATACAATTGCAAATGACATATTCAGCCAAACATCTAAGAAGTTGAGTCTGTGCAAAAGGAGTAGCATTCAGAAATAGGAGTTCATGAGGACAATGATGCCAAGAGATGGGCTAGGGGCAGAAAGAAGCTATAATTCGGAGAAGAAACTCTGTGAACCAAACCCAGAAACAATATTATGGATTTGAATGTGAAATAGATTTTCTCTATAAATACTATCAAATGATACTTAGTGTATCTCAAACACAAGCAGATAGGCAACAGTTCTTACTGTATGGATAATTTTTTTAAATTGTTAAATGCTTATCAGTAATGAGATCATTATCACTTTGTAGATGCCAAGATGTTTCTGAATAAATAAAATTTTATTTTGGAGTTTATCATTAGATTAATTCTAACTTGATTAAGAATAATGAATACCAGGGAAGCTGTTCATAACAGTTGCTGGTCTGTTAATGCAAAGAAAAGGAAGGTTTTGCTCTCAGTTTTTCAATGCATCTCAGGTCCAAAATTCAGCTAACCTCAAATGAACTGGTTCCAAAGATACCCTCAAACAGTCGTACTTTTTCTTGTGAATCTGAAAGCAAAATTTGTCCTGAGATACTCAATTTGTTTTTGCTCAAGGGAATCAATGATATGCTTTGGACCAAAACACGTTAGAATTTCAGAAGAGTTCAACAAACTGAGGGCCTCAGAGGGGAGGGGGGTGGGGGAATGGGATAGGCTGGTGATGGGTAGTAAGGAGGGCACGTATTGCAACTAATGAATCGGAAACCGGGGATGTACTGTATGGTGACTAACATAATATAATAAAAAATCATTAAAAAAAAAAAAGAATTTCAGAAGAGTTCAGAAATGCTTTTGTTTTAGGGAAATATGATGTGCCCTCCTTTGTGTTTGGCAGGGCAAAACTGCAATTCTGTGGCATATCTGGTCTAATAAAAATTAGCCTCCTGAATATACATGTGCTAGAACTACTTTATGTGATATAAATACCTGAAATCCTTGGGGAAAGCCACAATATAGATAACTGATGGATACACGTTGCTGAAAAAGCACATTTAATGGTGTTATCTCCCTTTTCAAGGAATAATGAACTCCATGTAACTAAAAGTATTAATCAAATATCAAGCATTTATTGATAACCTTAAGTTCTCCTATTTAGTCAGCAAATATTTAATAAGCACTTACTTCCTGTGTTCTAGATGATGGGATATGTGGTAAATAAGAGGAGTATGGCTACTTGCCTTCACAGAATCCAGTGGGAAGTCAGAAAATAAGTTTAAAAAATAAGGGGGAAAACATTATTATGGTTGACATGATAAATGAAATAAACAGGGCACCCTGATAGAGAAAAAAGGAGGCGAGGGTAATTGACCTAGGGTGAGTCCTAGGGACATGACATTAAAGCTGAGACAAGACAGAAGAAGATCACCAAGGAAAAACCAACAAGCAGCATATGACGGCCCATGGGGGACAGGGGCAGAGCACTTACTGTGTTTGGAGAAGTAAAAGAACAATGGATCAAGTATAAAAAGCAAAGGAAAGAAAGACATGAGATAGATTTACATGTATGGATGGATCAAACACCATGCTAGGACTCACAGGCCAAAATAGGGAGTGTCCCTTTTACTAAAATGAAATGTGAAGTGGGGAAATAATGACTGCTTACACTAGGGTGGATGCAGGAGAGATGGAGAAAGTGATCAAATTAGAAATGTTTTTAGGATTGGAATGAACAGAGTGTGCCGAAGTAGCATACGAGAAAGGAAGAGCCTAAGTATGATGCCAAGCAGCTCAAGAATAAGGGTGCTATTTACTGAAAGGGAAGCAGATGTGTGCTGGAGGAGCACACAAGTTTGGGGAAGTATAGAATTGTGTCAGAAACTTTGTATAAACTGGACAGAAATATAAGCAAAACCCTGATTCTCAAGTATGTGGCCATGGAGACCTCAACACACATGCACATAGGGAGAGAAGTGGAAATAAATGCTTAGTATAATTAACTGTCAAATTAGAGAGTAAACCCTATGAGTGATCCATCCAAAGATTCAGAAAATGGGGTAGAAAATAAAAACTAGATTTGTGGAGCAGTGGGAATGTGTAAGAAAAGTATGAGTAGGAAAGTGGCCAAGGAAGGCTCCCAGGACAGTGGAAGGAGGCCGGAGTATTAGTGGCACAGACTGGGACAAGAATGGGGATTTTCTCTTTTTTTTTAATGTTTTTTTTATTATATTTTATTTTTATTATATTTTATTATGTTAGTCACCATACAGTACATCCGTGGTTTTTGATGTAAAGTTCCATGATTCATTAGTTGCGTATAACACCCAGTGCACCATGCTATACATGCCCTCCATACTACCCATCACCAGCCTATCCCATTCCCCCCTCCCCTCTGAAGCCCTCAATTTGTTTCTCAGAGTCCATAGTCTGTCATGCTTCATTCCCCCTTCTGATTACCCCCCCTTTTTTTTATCCCTTTCTTCCCCTACCGATCTTCCTAGTTCTTATGTTCCATAGATGAGAGAAACCATCTGATAATTGTCTTTCTCTGCCTGACTTATTTCACTTAGCATTATTGCCTCCAGTGCCGTCCATGTTGCAGCAAATGTTGAGAATTCGTTCTTTCTGATAGCTGAGTAATATTCCATTGTATATATGGACCACAACTTCTTAATCCAGT
>NW_024427107.1:4594604-4801352 GCF_017311325.1 Ursus maritimus
TTTACATTGAGACTGATTATTGAGAGATATGATTTGAATGATGCCATGTTGCCAGTAAAGTCTTTGTTTATGTAGATTGTGACTTTCTGTTCTGTATCACTCTTGGGGCCTTTTTACTTTTATAGAACCCCCCTTAATATCTCCTGTAGGGCTGGTTTCTTGGTTACAAAATTTGTCAATGACTGGCGACTCTGGAAGGTCTTTATTTCTCCCTCAATTCTGAATGACAGCCTTGCTGGATAAAGGATCCTTGGCTGCACATTTTTCTCTGAAGAGCTTTAAATGTGCCCCCCCAACACTTTCTCTCATTCCAGGTCTGTGTAGACAGGTCTGACGTAATTTTGATACCTTTGTCTTGGTACGTGAGAAATTTCTTTGCCCTGGCCACTTTCAATACTGTATCCTTGGATCTAATATTTGCGAATTGCACTATGACATGACGTGGCAAGGTTTGTCGTGGTTGAGCTTGGGAGGGGTCCTCTCTGCCTCTTGGACATGAATGCTTGTTTCCTTTGCTAGATTAGGGAAGTTTTCAGCTACAATTTGTTCAAATATCTCTTCTAGACCTCTGTTTTTCTCCACCCCCTCAGGGATGCCGATGATTCTGACATTGGAACGTTTCATTGAGTCAGTCATCTCCTGTAACCTACATTCTTGAGATTGGATTCTTTTTGAGCCCAGTTTCTATTTTAACTTTCTCTTCTACTAACCCATCCTCCAATTCGCCGATTCGCTCTTCTGCCTCATTCACCCTGGCCGTCAGAGCCTCTGGTTTTGACTGCATTTGGCTCATAGAATTTTTAATTTCTGCCAGATTCACTCTCATTTCCACCCTTAGAGATTCTATATTCTCATTAACATTTTCGTTAATACTTTTTTCAAGTCTACACATCATCTTGACCATTGTTACTCTGAATTCCATTTCTGATAATTTGGTTATATCCATATCCATTAGTTCTGTGGCAGAGGCCACAGTCTCATTGTCTTTTCTTTGCTTGGGGGGGATTTCTCCTTCTCGTCATTCTGATGAGGAGAGGTTGCGGGGTTGTCTAGAGCCCAAATTATTGACCAAGACCCAGGCAGTGTGCCCTTGTTTTATAGGGACCTTAGGGATATGGGCTTCTTGATTTTTCAGCCTGCCTTTTGGGGGAGGGGCCTGCCGCGCTGATACTCAGGCAACCCTGTTTGGGTAGAGTCTCCGTGTCCCCTGGGAGGGGAGATGGGGATGGGCACACTGTCAGCCAGTATTTCCAGGCTTTTGTTCTCTGGTGGCTTTCCCTGGTGGTTTTCTGTGCCTCTTCTAAGAGTCAGGAGCAGAGTGAATCTTATTACTCTCTGTCTCAGAACAGAGGACGACCGCTCTCCACTGATGTTCTGCCACTTTAGCTCTGTTTTAGTTGGTGCTGCTCAACCCTGCAGGTCCGGGGGATGTGCGCCCATACCCGGGACACCCAGCCCTCACTTCCAGGGCCAGCACTTCTCTGTCCTTTGTGTTTCTATACTACCCAGCTGCCAGTTCACCCGCCTCGCGCCTGCCCCCGTGCTCCAGAGCCTTTGGTCTCAGTTTGGTTCTAGTGAGCGAACCGGAGCTCCGTTTCATTCCGGTCGCACGCATTCCCCGGCTCACGGTCTCAGTCTGCTCTCTTGCAGTTGCCGGTCCGCGAGTCCGCCCGCTCCCCCATGCAGGTGGCTACCGCTTCCCGGCCCTCAAACACGGCGGCTCAGCAATGGGGATTTTCTATGAGAGAAGAAGCCATTCCCTCTCACCTGTCATAAAGTCATTAAACAAATCTACATCCAAAATCCCTCTTCACGAGCACCTGGGTGGCTCAGATGGTTAAATGTCTGCCTTCGGCTCAGGTCATGATCCCAGGGTCCTGGGATTGAGCCTTGTGTCAGGGTCCCTACTCAGTGGGGAGCCTGCTTCTCCCTTCTCCTTTGCCCCTTCCTCTTTTTGTTTTCTCCCTTTCTCTCTCTCTCTCTTTCTCAAATAAATAAATAAATAAAATCTTTTAAGAAAAAAAGAAGAAATCCCTCTCTAGCTCTGCAGCCCCACTGCAGACTCCTGTCCAGGCTGTCAGCATGCATGGCAGTTCAGCAGACCTTGGCATAGTTTCCTAACATTGAGTCTCTGCCTCAAGCAAACCTGTTCATCCTCCCAGACTAGTCTTTCCCAAACCACAGAGCTGATCGTACCCTTTCCCTATAAATTCTCCCCAACACAACACCATCTAGCTTCCTGTGCAAAGGCCTTTCCAGTCTGACCCCTTGGCTCCCAGTTATAGCTCACTCCATCCTTCCTTCTACACTCACTGCTCCAACCAATACATGCCATCTCAAACTCAGAATTGTCTCCGTGAATGCTTTTTGCATATTATTTTCCTCAACATTTTGTTTAATTTTTCTGGCCAAAGTGGGGCAAGACAACAAAACTATAGTATGCTTTACAGATGATGTCATAAGGAGACAATGTCAACATTGACAGTTCTTAGCTTTGGTCAATGAGGCAATAATTCCTAAACACCCCCTTATGTGAAGTCTAACTTGCCCATTATACTGGGAAACCGAAATGGTCTTCCTTCTGTTCTGATACTACCACACCTTCTCTGTGCTCATATTATAAAACCTATTGTCCTATAAGTATGTGTGTCTTTATCCTCCAAACACATATATAGGGATTACTCATGCCTCTTCATCTTCAAACACTACCACCCTCTCCACTGCCTATCCCAACATCACCACAGACCACCAAATTAATGAATACCACCATATTTTAGAGTATTTGTGAATCCTATCCCCAAAGAGCTCATATCTGCTCCAAGCGTTTTCCCTGGGTCAGCTCACAGAATGATAGTGGATGGCCAGCTTAATCTTAAAGATTTATTGACACAAAGTGGCAGAGTCAGGCCATCCTCAATTGCTTCAAACCCTGATGTCTTCTTCTAACCCTCACAATTCCATTTTCTTCTCATCCAGACAGGTGCTGTCTGCATTGAATAGGTCTTGTAGCTCACAGCCCTTTTTTTTGTATGAACTTCTCTGATTTGAGAGGTAATCCTTACTTGTCAATGTTATGGAAATTATGGAAAGATTTACTTCAGTGGTCACATGAATGTGTTCACAACCTATTGCACAATTAAACATTTATAAATTGTCCCTCCCCTTTCCTAAATACTACATCTTACAGAAGATTTGTATCTTTCGCTTAATGAGTAGCATGCCAACTGGCTGGAGAATTACTGGAAGTTTTGTGAAATGCTTCTTACACAGAGCAGATAGTGCATATGTGCATGTAACTGATCCAAGCTATAGTGATGTTGAATGTTCATTTTATCTAAAATTAATTTCTTGCTAACAACTGTCATTTTACTAGATTCTTTCACTGAGTATGGCAGTAGTAATGAAGTTTCTTCTAAGTCACTATTTACAAAGTTATAACGTTTTTGGTTTTTGGTTTTTATTAATTTGCTGGTTTTACTGTAAGGGTGATACTCTTTAAATGCCAATGATTAAAGAACCACAGAACCACAGGACTGGGATGCAACACGATGGGGAAGAGGTCCTTCATTATGAAGAGCAGATTTCTCACACCACCACTGGACTCTTAGTACTATGTTTCTCACGTGGAGATCAACAGAACCACAGGACTGGGATGCAACACGATGGGGAAGAGGTCCTTCATTATGAAGAGCAGATTTCTCACACCACCACTGGACTCTTAGTACTATGTTTCTCACGTGGAGATCAAAACTGACATGCACCTGCTAGGCATGTTAGGTTGGTCACAAACAATTAGGACAGCCAATAGAATGGACCAATTCCAAGAAGGAACCAGTGATTTAAGACCGAGTGATTAAAAAAAAAAAAAAAGCAAAGCTGTAGAAGGTCTTGACTGTTAGGCTGGTGTATCTCAGTTGGGCACAAAAGGCTGTAAGACTCCAGAGCTGAGGTGCAATATGAATTCCAGTGCTTCAGAAAGATGATGCAATCATTGTAGAAATGAAATGGGAGCAAAAGAGCTAGGATAGCATCTTCTCTTTAAAAGAGTAACCAACTTTTTTATACAAAGTACTTAATGAACTATAAATGGGCATATTTGTGTAAAAATGTTAGTTACCTCTTGAAGGTTCTTCAAAAGGAAAGTTGCAGCACTCACTCTGTGTTTAGACAAATGTCCTAGTTTCTTCCTTCAGCCTCCACATAAGTGTGTCATTCTTCACCCCCCCAACTTTCAACTTACCAGCACAGACTGGTTTCTGAGTCAAAACAGGGACTCATTTAAAATACCTTCATTCTCAGGATACTTGGGTGGCTCAGTCAGTTAAGCATCTGCCTCCAGCTCAGGTCATGGTCCCGGGGTCCAGGGATCGAGCCCCATGTAGGGCTCCCTGCTCAGCAAGGAGCCTGCTTCTCCTTCACCTCCACACCCCCATTCTGCTTGCTCACTCCCTCGTGCTCTCTCTCTCTCTCAAGTAAACAAAAATCTATAAAATATCTTTACTCTCATTTACTTGTTAAAAACAAAAGAGCACCACAGTTGTCAATGGTCATATTTGTGAGCTAATTTTTCCAAAATTTGGTTCTTATCCAGGTTCATTAAAGTTCTTAGTTGTAATGTGTTCACTGGCTTCAGAAGGTCTTGGATGGCTGAGTTGTTGATATAAAAAGCTTCTCTTGGATCTATGCAATTTTTATAATTATCGATTAATTAGATTTGAATGTGAAAATTGGGCAAACTGTTTTGTTTTTATTTTTCTCCAATTTAGAATTTTTGTGGCAGAGATGGGGGGATAAAAATGTGCATAAATATTAAAATGTGTTCAGATGAATAATCTGTTGAAAGCAAATATTGACTTCACTTAGAAATGTTCAAATGTGTTTTGTGTAAATGTTGACAGTAGTTTTAAAGAAGATGAAGAATTACTTTTGTTAAAACAAACAAAAAGGCAAAAATAATCTATCAACCCCATAAGTTATTGTTGTTCTTTCTTGCAACTTACAGATAAAGCAAATTTTCAAGTCCTTCAAAAGCATTTCTGGAAATCTGTCTGATTTGGTTGTTGTTCAGGAGACTGAAAAAAACAAAAACAAACACAAATTCCAAAATGAGAAACAGATTCTGCAAATATTACAATAGTTCTACTAGAAATAGTGCTTACAGAGTAGAAAAACATTTACAGATATGTTCACTAAATTTACAAATTTAAAATTTTCTATACAAAAAAGCTATATTAAAATGTTGGTTTGTCATAAAAGACTTCAAAAATAATTTATATTTATTAAATTACCCTAAAATACCCCTAAAAGTGGACTATAAACCCTAGGATAAAATAAATTCCTGTTTTCCTGAAGCTTACCATTTAAAAGGAAAATTATCTATGTAGTCACAGTGACAAAGGAATATATTTATAAATAAACAGATGGAGAGTTATATACACTTAGGCTTAAGCATTTTCCTTGGAAAAATAAATATCACTGCTCTGGGCAAACAGTGGACTCTCATTGTGTATTTGTTGAACTGTCAAACTGAGAGTCAATTACACCATAGGAAGTGAAGCTCTTATTATAGTACTATCAAATGGTCCAAAACTGACTTCTAAAAAATCTAGGGAGAAAAATAACAGGTGGCGAAAATAAATTGGATTTGAACAATAAAACAAGTTACAGAAAAATCACCTCTCAACAACTTTGAACGTTTTAGAAAAAGCACTCTGGCAAATAAAAATTACAGATTTTTTTCCCTAGTAAATACACTTCAAATTTCTTTCAAATTTAAATTATTATGGCATGTCTAAATGCACAGGGAATGTCTACTAATTGAATTGGCACACATTTTTCTGAATATCCTATACAATTTAAAAACTCCAAAGTTTCTAAAATCTACTGCCAGAGTAAAATGCTAGAGGATTCACTTTTAGTGTGTTATAAAATATTTGCTTTGTGCTTTTTTTTTTCTATGACTTATTAGGAAAACAGAAGTGTTTTGGCCAAGGGAGCGGGTGATTATTTTATTCATTATACACACAGAGACAGCCCAGAGACCCCAAATTCGACTACCTACTCAAACATACCTCACTTCTAAAGGTTCAGCCACACAATTAATTCCCCAAATAGCATTTGAAGCTACTATTCAACACCCCACCTATGGTACCAAAGCCACTCCTTGCCAATTATTCCAAGTGTTCTGGCCACCAGGGAGGTAGAAAAATCAATCTACAGTATGCATTAGAGTTGATGCCATACAGAGATAATGTCCATTTTTATGGATAATTTTTAGCTTCAGTCAATGATCCCAGCAACTTTATAGTCTACCATGGGTCCAAGAAATTTTTTAAGCTAACTAAAAGCAACACACTTAGTTAATATCTGGTTAATACCAGTCACAGACATTGTCCTGAGAAAATTTGTTATTTAGTTACTCCATCTATTGTTACTTGAAGAATGCCTATTCTAACCCACATTTTATTAAATATATGCACCAACACATACAGAAAAAAGTATATGTATGTATGCACACATGCATATATACATATAGTTATATGTAGATGTGTGCACATAGATATAATGCATATGTGTACATATAGATGCATATTTGTGTATACAGGTTCATGTGTGTATGCATACGTGCATATATATACACTACATATGCGTGTGATTTGTGAATCTTCTATGTGATATTGATATGTGTGGTACATGATATGTATATACAGTCTCAATCTCATCTGAACCACAGAATATAGGAAACTGACTATTTTCTTAATTGTCCCAAGAATGGTGCCTAGGAAAGGAGCTGATCCATTTAGCACAAAGGATGCCTTTGGGTCATTAGTGCCTCATTCTCTTACAATACCAGAACTGAAAAAGGAAAAGATACTATTTATCATAATTCATCTTTCTTCAGTATATAAAATGTGCTCAAAGCCTATGTTTCTGCATATTCTTACATAGTTATCTAAATTTTGGTGAAAATAAAAAAACATTAAATTTCTAAAATTGCACTGACATTGTTTTTATTTCTTGAACATTGTAATTCAACATGAATGTTAACAATCTAACATATGAGATCAAGCAACTTAACTCAGGTTGTCTCGGGAATGTTTTTATTTTTGATAAGAAACAAATTCATTACAGTGGTTCACAGTTGAATGTGTTTTCCAATCACAAGTACATATGTCTTATTAAGGTTTATTCAAAACATTATGTATTCTATCAAAATATCTTTGTTATAGTTTTAATGGATGGAATATTTTACTAGCAATGTTTTGGCTAAGTGATTATAAAGACTGTCATATATATATCTTTTTTTGTTTTATTCTTCATAAAGTAGATGTATTCGAAATTTATGAGTGATTCCACTGACATTCAGAGCATAAAACAATATCTAACATTCTTTCACAAAAAAATCAATGCAAGCTTGAGGAAATGTGTAGTTATATTCTATATCCTAATACTGCCTGTGATGCCAAAGAGGGGAAAAAAAGAAAAAAGCAGCAAGCAAAACTCTCAAGAAAAATATTATACTTTAATTGTGGAAACAAAATAACTCCTGAAAACAGGAGATCTGCCATCCTGTTGACCAAGCCTTGGGGGAGAAAAACCAGCAATAGAAAAACAGGCCTGTTTTATTAATTGCCTCTTTCATTGTTGAAACAGTCTTACACACAACATGCACACACATACTTGTACATTTGATATACATACACATGTGTTCCGTGTGGGTGGAAATATTTTGTTAAAAAGCAGTTAGTAGCTATTAGGGAAGTTAAAAGCTTTTTGCATGGTTATGTATTCATCATAGTAGGTAGAAGTAAAATAGAGCTTTCTCCTGTGCCACATAAAATTTCCATTCATGGTAATGCCAAAAGTTACTCTGAAAATGAATCATTATACCCACATTTAAATACAAATAAGATAGTTTGGGGTTTTTTGTAAGTGGTAATAATGTTAACCTACTTCTGCTTTATAATTATGTTTACTTTTCATTTGGACACTCTCCAGAAATATGGTTCTGCTACCCTTAACATTCAGGGTTGTGCACTTCATTTCCATGCTTACTAAAGTAAATAGTCTAAAACTTTCAATAACCATAAACCATGATTCCTGAGTTATTTGCATAGTTACCAAGTAAGAGATTCTTGGCCAAAGTCAGTAAGGACTATATTTTGGAAATCTGCCACCACTAATGCCACCAAAAATATTTACATTATTATAAGCACCACATAAATCATTTGCAGTTCAAAACAGTGAAAACAAAAAACAAAAAAAAAGGCAAGGGATGGGAGAGGAAAGGAAGGAAAAAATCAGGCAGATTTAAAGAACACACTTCTTCAATCGGATATATCAACACTTCTTCATGCATATTTCTCAAAGGAAAAGGCCGATTTACGTGAGAAATCTCTCTGTGAGTGACAAATTCTTTCACAGATCCAATAAATAAACTGCCTTATCTTTAGAAATTTTAAGACTTCAAAATTTAAATGTTCTGAAGTAAAAGAAAGATACAGATATCTGAAAATTTGTACTGATAGTCATTTGTTTCTTTTTCTGTAAATTAAATAGTTCCTTTCTCTGTATTTCTACTTGGTTCTTTGTCTTTATTAATTTGTTAGGAACTCTTTGCATGTAAAAAAAAATAAATTTTTGCTTATAACGTGTTAGAAATAGTATTTCAAAGTATGGTTTGTACTTTCAGCTCTCTTTATTATTTGTATCATACAGATGTTTTAAATCTTTATGTAATGAAATTTGTTAGTCATTTCTGTCATTTCTTTCATACTTTTGGGATTTTGTATCCTGCTTAGGCTTGTCTGAATGTAAAATTACATTAAAAGATTATTTTTCCTTAAGCTATTGGGGTTTTATTTTAATGCTTAAATATTTGACTTATCTGGAGTTAATTTTTTTATTTTTTCCAAATTAGTTGTGTATTGTCATTATTATTGACTGACATAGTCATATTTCCTCTATGATCTGCAATGTTAATATACTCATATACATATCTCTGACATGCACTGGGTCTATTTCTAGACAAATTAGAATGGAAATATTTCAAATAGTGTTGTTTTCTGTTTATTTTCTATATAAGGTAGTTTCTATCCTTCTTCTTTTTTACTATTTCAATAGTTATTTTCACATCCACAACCCCACACCTCCACTCCACCCCCAATCCCATATACTTCAGGAACATTCTTCAAATTCAATGTGCTCACTTCAGCAGCACTTATACAAATTCAAAAAAAAAATCCTTTGGCTACTTTAATTAACATTTAAATTTTACCATTGTGACTTCACCTATCTAAGAATGTGATTTGTCTTTCCACTTATCTAAACTGTCTACCTAAAATAAATATTCTCCTTTCAGGTGAATGTGGTATTTCCATTATACAATCATATCTTATGCTGACCATGATACTTTTGTCTTCTTTCCATAGTGGTAACTCATGTCTCTCTTTGACCTAATGCCATGGAATAACAACTCTTTAAGATGTACTTTTAAATAAGGGTGACAATGGACGTTATTTTAGTCTTGCATCCTAAAGAATTATGATAGTTTCAGACTAGAAGTTTTAGAAGGGAGAAAAAAAAAAAGAATGCACCAGTCAAGTGTAAACAAGGAAATAGGACATTGACAAAATATTGCAATTGTGCTCATAATTTGTTTTACCACAAATAATTATTATTACAAGCAGTAACTAAAAATATGACATTTTTAGATCTATACCAAAACCAATGAAGGGGTGCATTTTTAGTAGTATAGCAGGCATACTATAACTGCTTTAAGAAACCTCCCCTCAAATTATAATAAAATGAGTATATTTTCCAATCCATAAAATCCATTATTAAAATTAAAAAATTTGTCTAAACATTGGATTTCTAAAAATCTTAGGTCTTAATGTTATTTTAAGATACATTAATTGCAAGCTTTTTTTACTATTCTAAATCTAAATGCACTATACATACATACATACATACAAGAGCTATTATGTCATCGCCTAACACACAGAGCCAATGTCTATTTCTCTGAGCTCACAAAGTATGAGAAACATATCATCTTCATATGGCTTCTATTTTAGTAGAATTATAATGCTACATAAATAATCTGTGTTAACTATAGAAAAAATAGAAAATACAGACATGCACAAAGAAAGTTAAAAAAAAGAAAAAAATACTACTCAGAAATAACTACTTTGGTTAATATCTCCCAAACTTTAGATAGAAGGATTCAATGTTTGTAAATTGCACATAGTCAGATACTAGTATTTTTGTGTTTTCTTATATTCTTGTATTATACCATATGAAATACATATATTCTTCCTGGGATATGATTATGAAAGATATGATGACATACACTAAGTCAAAGACATTTCTCTCACCATTTATGCACATATAGTTAACAAAATTAAATCTATTTTGGAGGAGTCAAGCTATGAAATTTGAAATTAACAAACAGGATAATTTTATAGATTTGCTGAAATGTAAAATAAGTCAGATTAAATACTATTTTCCGATTTTCCTGAACTTTCATCCAGATTTAGCCATTTGAGTATTTCTTGCTAATCAGTTATGATCATGCTTTATATAATATAAAAATTTTTTTTTAAAGAGAAAGGATCTAAATTCAATAATGTGAAATGTCTACATATGGTCGTCATTAAAACTAATATATATGCATATATATATTCATGTTAAAAAGAAAATCCCAAGGCCATGTATACAGGATAATAATATCATAGATAAAGTTCATAAATTATGAGTTTAATAATAAATAATATTAATTTTTTAATGTTGAATAAAAGAAAAATTAAGGTTAGATGCTCTTCCAAAAAAAAAAAATGCCAGATGCTATATGATTGTGGATTGTGGCATGATTGACTTCAGGAAACAAGGAAAATCGCCTCTTGTTAAATTACATCTGTGATGAGGAGCTGATGTCATCTTGCAGTATAGAGCATCATAGAATGTTAGACCTAAAGAGACTTTAAAAGTTATTTCATTTTGAATGTCTTGATTTGTTTTGACTCTGATTCAATAGTGAAACTGATGAAACATGAGTCTATCTTATCATAGGTTATTTTCAATGAAGTGAACATGTGCCTTTCAGAGATTGATGGCTAGCAAAGTGATCACTCATATTCTATTGGAGATGCTAAATAGATGAAGCTTCATCCTCATGGTTCTTGCATAGCTCAATGACAAAACAAAGCATAATAAACCTTCAGGTATAAGCATTTACCAGTATTAGAAATAATACTCTAAGGTATTTAAAGTTGACCACAACTTCCCAAAAACCTTTCTTAACTAAAATGTGCCTTATACAATGGAAAGAACTTACCCTCCCACCTCATAAAATTTACTAAAATGTATGTATTTGGGATATTTTCTTTCTGATAAACTAACATGCTTAGATATATTGTGGAATACAATCTGATTGACCCATATTTTTAATGAGGCACTCTAGAGAGAAATATTTTATTGAATGTCAAGCTCCAGCATCCCACCACCCATTCTGTATAGTGGTAGACCTGGAAAGTGAAAGGGACACAAGTAGAAGAACTTTTCCACACCCTCAGATGACTGTTCCTATACAGTCCAAGGCATCCCAGCTGCCAAACACTGCAGGTCAGCTTTGAGAGTTAATTTTCTCTAATAGCAGTAATTAATATGATCTTATTTTCTTTTCTTTTTGTTTTGTTTTTTTTTTTAGATTTTATTTATTTGATATATAGAGAGAGAGCACAAACAGGGGGAGCAGCAGGCAGAGTAAGAGGGAGAAGAAGACTCCCTGCTGAGGAGGGAGCCTGATGCTCATCCCAGTCCCTGAGATCATGACCTGAGCCGAAGACAGACGTTTAACCAACTGAGCCACCCAGGCACCCCATTATGATCTCATTTTCTTTGTCAACCTCAGGAGGCTGCAATCCCTAATGATCATAACGAAGATGACATGAAGCCCATTTATTTTAAGCTCTTGGGCTGCTCATTATCACCATGACTCTCAACCAATTTTCTATCCCTACTGCCAGTAATCAAATGGCAGATTATTAGAATTAGTGCGAAACCACTATACTATCAGGAAGAATGCCTCTTCTGCCCACCAATACATCTCAGCACAATAAAAAAGCAGATGGATACTTTGTTGCTCATCTTCTCAGGGCACCGCTTTCATTGACCTCTGGGTTTTCTTTTTAATCATAATGCCATGAAGAATTAATAAGGTAAAGAAAAAGAGAAAATTAATTGAGTGAGGCAAAAGAAAAGGCTCCTTTCATTTCCTGCTTTGACCTTTATTTTCAGTGACCCTTGAATGTGGAAATACTCAAATCGATGAGATGCTCTCTCAAGTCACTTAACCCAGACTCCAGCCCTCTTCCAATTCTGCCAGGATTAACCTGAAAACTCTCAAGATTCCATTCTGTTAGCTATGCCTTCTTATAAAGCCATTTCTAAGGCTTTTATGGCTCTCTAAGGATGAATGACAGTCTTGAAAGAGAGACTCTAGGGCACTACAAGAAGCAGTATTTAATAAAAAGATAATGTGTTCTAATCCTCAATAAACCTCTTTAATTACTTAATATTTTGGACTTTGAGTTTGGCCATCTGCAATTTTTTTAAGTAAATTATAATAATAACATTGATCTCGTGATTCCAGAGTTAACACGGGATTATAATAAGATAATATATATGAAAATATAAACTAGAGGGAAGTAGGGTTGGTTATTTATAAAGTATGAGGATTACAGTAGAGACAGGGTGGTAAAGGATTACCTGGAGATAAGGGTTTCTTCTTGGGAAGATACCTCAGGAAGTCCAATGGAATATAGTGTCCCCTAGACCAGGGTCCTCAACCTTAGCTGTGTTGATATTTGAAGCCAGATAATTCTGTGTTGGGAAGTGTGTTGTCCTCTGAATTGTAGGATAGTTAGTAGCACCCCTGAGCTCTATCTTTCAGATGTTGGTGCCTCCCCTCCTCCAATTGTGTCAAATATCCCCTGTGGAGAGAAACCATGCCAGATGGGAACCACTGTCCTAGATTCTTAGGCCTCAAGAAGGATCCCAGCCATAGTCTCCAGTTTCCAGCCTCAATTTTCAGATATAAGGGAGTAATAACTAATATGAATGATATACAGTAGTCACAAAATTTATTTTGGTGTTATGGCAGCCTACCATCTCACTTCCTACAGGTTAAATGTCAAGGTTGATCAAAGTATGAGAAAGGAGAGAGCAGCAGGCAGAATCCAGAGGTGGGAAGCAGGTAGCTAAGGTGAATCAAGAGAGTGAATCGACATGGTGATAGAGGTGAAGAGAATTGGTAGGAAATAGAAAACAATAGTAAGACAACTCACAAACAGACCAACTGAGGTGTAAGTATGAATCTAAGAGCAAGAATAACATAGGCAAAAATGAGAAAAACCAGGAATCATTAAAGGGAAATAAAGAGCAAGAGTGTTTGTGTGTTTTCAGAAAAACTCCTGGATGGCCATTTACTGCTTTAAACATCCTATATTTCAACTTGTTCCTCATGGGGTTGAGGGAAGCTCCCAACGTCTCAAATGTACAGAGAGAGGCTTCTGATACCACCAGGTAACAACCATCATACCTGGACAACTGCCTGGTGGCTGCCCCTCCAAAAACCATGATAGTTCTTTTACTGTCCTGTATATGCCATGTTCTTAAAGGCCCATTATTCGTGCATTTGTTACTATTTACCTGATGAAACTAAATAACAAGGTCACAAGTTACTGACCTTCTTCAATACCTCTCAATTTTTTTCAACAGTCAGTTCTAGCCTCCAGGGGTGGATCTAACACATTAAATTTAATCAAAGAAAAGGAAAGGAGAGCACAAGGTTTGTCCAAAGGTTTAGCTCCTTGAGGTAATTGGCCTAAACACAAATTACATTTTTGGTCCCTATAAGAAGAGGTGCCCCACTTAACCACCTTGCTCTGCTCCCCTCAATCACTGGTCAACATTTTAGAGCATGACACTTGAGCAGTTTGGGACTAATAGGACTTGGATTCCACTGGATTAAGCTTTTTAAGTGTCTAACCCATCATTAGCATGGTACAGAGCCCTGAGCATACATCAGATACATTTTCAATAAATTAGTGTAAAATTATTATTTATAATAGTATAAAAAATTGAAAGATGGCAGTAGAGTAGGATGACCCTAGGCTGATCTTGTCCCATGAACACAACTAGGTAACTATCAAATCATCCCAAATACCCCAGAAATTGACCTGAATACTGACAGAACAAACTCCTAAACAAAAGGGAGAGAAGAAGCCACATCAATGAGAGTAGGAGGTGGTTTAGGGGAGAAAAGAATCTTGGATGCTACAGAGGGGAGGGAGCCACAGTCACAGAGAAGGGCAAGAGAGAGAGGAGCACACAGGGAAATACATAAGGAGTTTTCCCCAAAGCTTGGAAAATGAGAGGGCTGAATTTTATAAGTTCTTGCAACCAGGGGGGTTTAAAGCCTGGAGTTTTAAACGTCAGCAGGCTTGACTGGGATAGAGCCTGGAAAGTATTGCACTGTTTCCAGAGAGAATGCAGGCAAACAACCCAGGGGTAGGCAGCATGGCAACAGTGATCCGAGGAATGCCTGGGGCACATGGAGGGGAAGTATTCTCTCTTCTTGAAGTACATCCCTGAGAGGCAGCATTCATGGAGACATCTCTCCCAAACAAAGGAGCTGACTAGTGCCATTTTCCTCCTGCACTCTTCCGCATAAACACAGAGCCATGTAGAAGTGGCACAGCTTCACACTGGCTTGCCTAACTTGCTTACATCAAGCCCCACACCCTGCACTCTGGCAGGACTTCCCTTTTCAGTCAAGCTTGCCTCAGTCCCAGGGCAGTGGGTCCCTTCCCCAAAAGACCAGAACAAGCCCCTGCCCACACCACATCTCTGACCAGAGAGTTCTACAGGGCTTCAGTTCTGGTGGAGTCAATGTCACGTCTCATTTCACAAGCAGACTACAGCACACCTAGTTAAAACTTGCCACATTCAGACCAGAGACCAAACACTACACAGAGCAGGCAAAGAGAGCCTCTGCAGATGACTGGCCTGAAGGATAGAACAGCAACAACAAAACAGCAGAGCACATGAAGCCCCAGGCCACATGAACTTTTCTTTACTTCCTAAAAGGCCATTACTTTTAGGAGCAGGAGACATAACTGGCTTTTCTAGCACACAGAAGAAGGCAGAGACTTAGACAAAAGGCCAAGATGGACTATTTTATCCCAAATGAAAACACAAGATAAAGCCAAGTCCAGAGATCTAAGTGAAACAGATATAAGTAACATGCCTGATGGAGAATTGAAAGCAATAATCATAAGGATACTCACTGGACTTGAGAAAAGAAAAGAAGACATCAGTGAGGCCCTTACCATAGAAATAAAAGAGTTAAAAAAGAATCAATCAGAGATTAAGAATGCAATAAATGAGATTGGAAACAGGCTGGATGCAATGAACAGCAGGCTGGAAGAAGCAGAGGAATGAATTAGTGACCTAAAAGGCAAAGTCATGGAAAACAATGAAGGTGAACAAAAGACAGAAAGAAGAATTATGCAACACAAGAATAGATTTAGGGAGCTCAGTGACTTCATCAAATGTAACAACATTAGTATAATGAGTCCCAGAAGAATAAGAGAGAGGAAGGGGGGTAGAAAATTTACTTCAAGAAATAATAGCAGAAAACTTCCCTAATCTGGGGGAGAAAACAGACATCCAGATGCAGGAGGCACAGAGAATGCCCACCAAAATCAACAAAAGCAGACAAACACCAAGCCATGTTGTTATTAAATTGGCAAAATACGGTGATAAAGGAAAAACCTTAAAAACAGCAAAACAAAAGAAGTCCTTAACTTATAAGGGAAAACCCATAGGCTAGCTAGAGATTTCTCAACAGAAACTTGCCAAGCCAGAGGGAATGGTAGGCTATATTCAAAATGCTGAATAGGAAGAATCTGCAACCAAGAATACTCTATCCAGCAAGGCTATCATTAGAATAGAAGGAGAGTTTCCCAGACAAACAAAAACTAAAGGAGTTCATGTCCACTAAACCAGCCCAGCAGGAAATATTAAAGGGGACTCTTTGAGTGCAAAGGAGAGACCACAAGTGACAAAGATAAGAAAGGATCAGAGAAAATATCCAGAAACAAATAATAAAATGGCAATAAACACATATCTATCAGCAATTACTTTGAATGTAAATGGACTAAACGTTCCAATCAAAGGCATAGGATATAAGAATGGATAAAAAACAAGACCCATCTATATGCTGCCTACAAGAGACTCATTTTAAACTTAAAGTCACCTGCAGATTGAAAGTGAGGGGATTTAGAAATATTTAGCATGCAAATGGATGTTAAAATAAAGTTGGAGTAGCAATTCTTAAATCAGACAAACTAGGTTTTAAAACAAAGACTTTAAAAAGAGACCAAAAAAGGCATTATACAATAATAAAGGGGACACTCCAACAAGAAGAGATAATGATTGTAAGTATTTATGCCCCTAACTTAGGAGCACCCAAATACATAAAACAATAACAAACATAAAGGAGCTCATTGATGATACAATAATAGTTGGAGACTTTAACACCCCACTCACAGCAATGAACAGATCATCTAATCAGAAAATCAAGAAAACAATGGCTTAGAATGGCATACTAGACCAGATAGACTTAGCAGATATATTCAGAATATTTCATCCTAAAGCAGCAGAATACACATTCTTCTCAAGTGTACATGGAACATTCTCATAATAGATTACATATGGGGTGACAAATCAGGCTTCAACAAGTACAAAAAGACTGAGATAATACCATGCACCCATGCACCTTTTCTGCCACAACACTATGAAACTTGAAGTCAAGAACAAGAAAAAATTTGGAAAGACCACAAATATATGGAGGTTAAACAACATGCTACTAAAGAATAAATGGGTCAAAGAAAAGAAAAATAAAATACATGGAAACTAATGAAAATGAAAACACAACAGTTCAAAACCTTTGGGATGCAGCAAAAGCGGTTCTAAGAGGGAATTTTATAACAATACAGGCCTACCTCAAGAAGCAAGAAAAATCTCAAATAAACAACCTCACCTTACACCTAAAGGAGCTAGAAAAAGAACAACAAACAAAACTTTAAGCCACCAAAAGGAAGGAAATAATAATGAGTAGAGCAGAAATAAATGATACAGAAATTAAAGAAACAATAAAACAAATCAATGAAACCAGGATCTGGTTTTTGAAAAAAAATTTAAAAATATATGAACTCCTAGCTAGACTTATCAATAAAGAACAAAGAGAAAGGACCCAAATAAATAAAATCACAAATGAGAGAGGAGAAAAAATAACCAACACCACAGAAATACAATAATTATAAGAGAATATTATGAAAAACCATATGTCAATAAATTAGACAACCTGGAAGAAATGGATAAATTCCTAGAAACATATAAACTACCAAAATTGAAACAGGAAGAAATAGAAAGCTTGAACAGACCAATAACCAGCAAAAAAATTGAATCAGTAATCAAAAACACTTTCTTCATTTGTTTTGTTTCTTAAATTCCACATATGAGTGAAATTATATGGTATTTGTCTTTCTCTGACTGACTTATTTCACTTAGCATTATACTCTTTAGCTCCATCCATGTCATTGCAAATGTCAAGATTTCATTCTTTTTTTATGGTTGAGTAATATTCCATTATAGACAGCTCATCTTCTTTATCCATTCTTCAGTCAATGGATACATGGGTTGTTTCCATAGTTTGGCTACTGTTGATAATGCTGCTAAAAATGTTGGGTGCATGCATCCCTTTGAATTAGTATTTTTGTATTCTTTGTGTAAATACCTACTAGTACACTTGCTGGATTGTAAAGTAATTCTATTTTTCACTTTTTGAGGAACCTCCATACTGTTTTCCACGGTGGCTGCACCAGTTTGCATTCCCACCAACAGTGCAAGAGGGTTCTCCTTTCTCTGAATCTTCACCAGCACCTGCTGTTTCTTGTTGTTGTTTTTTTTTTTATTTCAGCCATTCTGAAAAGTGTGAGGTGATATCTCACTGTGGTTTTGATTTGTACTTCCCTGATGATGAGTGAAGTTGAGTGTCTTTTCATGTCTTCTTTGGAAAATTGTCTATTCATGTCTTTTGCCCATTTTTTTTAAAAGAGAGAGGAAGGAAAACCAAGAAGCAAACTCTTAACTATGGAGAACAAACTGATGGTTACAGGAGGAGAGGTGGGTCAGGGGATGGGTAAAATAGGAGATGGGGCTTAAGGAGTGCACTTGTGATGAGCACCGGGTGTTGCATGAAAGTGCTGAATCACAGTATTGCACATCTGAAACTAATATTACATAGTATGTTAACTAACTAGAATTTAAATTAATACTTAAAAATACATACATACATAATTTTAATTTAAATGCTTGCTGTTTTAATTCTAATATTTTTCATCATCTGGGACTACCACTTATTAATAGATAGACCTTTCCTTCTCTTTGTGACAAAATGTTCCCGAAAAACATTTAATAGACAAACTATTTTAAGTGTCCCTAAAGTAATTAGAGGAAGAAAGGTCTGTTCAAGTTTTCTATTGCTTTATAACAAATTACAACAAATTTAGTTGCTAAAAAACAGCACCCATTTATTATCTCAGTTTCCATGGGTTAGGAATTTAGTCACAGCTTTGTTGGATCCTTTGCTAATATTTGAGCAGGCTGAAATCAAGGGGTCAGGAAGGGTGAGTTCTCATCTGGTCCTTCTCCAAAGTCATTCAAATTGTTGGCTGAATTCAGTTCCTTGCAGTGAGAGAACCAATGCCCTCACCGCTGAATGCCACCCTCTCCACAGGCAATTCACAGCAAGACTGTTTTTCTTCTTCCAGGTAGTAGGAGAGCACGTCTGCTGCTTAGAGCTGCCTTGAAAAGGTTCACCAGATTAGGTCAGGCCCATCAGAACAGATTCTTTTTTGATTAACTAAAAGTCAACTGATTAGGGCTTTAATTAAATATGAAAAATCCTCTTTACCTTTGCCACATAAGATAAATAATCACAAGAGTGATATCCCATTAGACATATAGTCCCCCCCCCCCAATGCTCCAGAGAAGGGTCCTTGTGCACATCATTGAAGGTCATCTTAGAATTCTTACTGTCATCTGGAGCTTTGGGGTTAGTAGTTGACACATCATCATCTTTATTATTAGCTACAGTGTGATAGCACTTAATAAAATTTTTTAAACATTTTAAAATGATGTATTATCTAGGGATACGTGCCACCCTTATTTGAGATATAAATAAATATAAAGAAGTGAAAAATAGTAATTTCAGTATAGTAGTCCCCTTGATAGGAAAAAGAGGATGTAATAAGGTTTACTGTTGGTTAATCTTAACTGGGATGGTAGTTACAGAGTGTTCATTATTAGACCTTTTAAGAATCCTTAAATATTTTATAATAAACACTTAAATAGCTTTACACAAGCATTCATGCAGCTGACTCTGTTTTCACAGTTATAAGACAAAGCTTCTGCCTTCAACAGTCCCAAAAATCTAACAAGGGAATCAGACAAATAAGAAATTACAAATTTCTTACAAATTTTTATGTGGGGAAAAAAAGCCATGGGATGGGTCAGACACCCACACCAATTTCTGAGAGAGATAAAGCCAGGGAAAGTTTACCAGAGGAGGGAGCATGGTGTTTTGGAGGACAGATGGGAATAATCTCAAGAAGTAAAAAAACAGAGTGCCAAGAGAGGGTCAAGAGATATTACACAGAACAGTACATTGTTGTCGATGTCTGTCACTGTCAGAGGGCATTGGAGGTGTGCAGATTAGAGGGAGCTAGTAGAGAGTGGATGAAGCTAAGAGCAAACAAAGGCACATTATGAAGAACTTCCCATTCCCTGCTACAAGCTTCCTTCTTAAGGGGAAAGCACTGGAGCCCTTTAGCCAAAGGAATAATGGCATTTACAAGTATCAGTCTAACAATAGGATGAAAAAAATGCTTGCTTAGACTGGAGGGAGATAGAGGAAGACAGTGAAAGGAGGCTAGATTCAGGTATGCTGGATATTTTCTGTTTGCCCCTGGGACCCACTTCTAGCCCTTTTCCACCTGGTGCTGTGCTGACCTATAGGGACTGAAAAAATGGTTTCTTTGCCCTGTGACTTCCAGTTAGCTTCAGCAAATGGGGAGCAGCAGCAAGATACTGAAGGGAGGAAGGAGAGTAAAATTGAGATATGTACTTCCCAGATTCCTTCCTACAGATTTGCAGAGGACTGTCAGCCTCCATCTAAAGACCACCGTTCCTGTTAAGTGCCTCTCTCCACACAACTTTCTGTATGTCTGACTCCATGTCTGATATTTGCTCTCTCCTGTTATTCCTTCAGGGGGGATAAAGTCATGGGATAAGGCTAAGCATGGGGTATTGCATTTTTCTGTGTATTTTCCTACACCATGCCCAAACCTTTGTAATAGTCCCTGAACTAAACTGTCTTCAGAATGCCCAATTTGTGTGTGCCATTGTTTCTTGTCAGACACTGCCTGACATAAGGATTATTGCCATGATCCAAGGAAGACTTACCAAAAGCCTAAATTAAGGATGTAGATAGAAAGAAGAATGGTCTGGAAAATTAGAGGTAAAATCAATCATAGTTAAAATAAGCAACTGAATATGGGGGCATAAATGAACATCAAACGTCCCTCCCAAATTTCAGATCTGGATTATCAGAACAATGGCATCATCACTTACCAAGAAAGAGAATCTGGCCAGAGGGATATAGAGACATTAAGTCAGGCTTGGTCATGGGTTAAGTCTGGGGAGACTGTAATTGAGGTGCCTAAATGCAACAAAGTGTAAATCCATTGGTTAGGTCTCCTTTGGGCTATGAACTAAATTAAATTATTTCTAGAGAAAAATATATCTATGCATATATTTGTATCCATATCTATATTTATATCTGTGTGTATGTACATCTATGTACATGTATGTGTGCACACACACATGCACAAGTGAAAGGAAGGAAAGAGGGTCTGAGGAGGGTCAGGAGGTTGGACTGTTAACAGAAAATCCCCAAGGAAGTTTGAGAGAATAAATCAAAAACATAATTCACCAATTTGACAGTTTGACTAAAGGCTATCCCAATCTTCCCCAACCTCTTTAAATTAAATAAATGCGTATGAAATTTTAAAAGAATATTATTTTACATGACCCATTTCTTGAAATTACATGACATTAAATGACAGCAACTGTTACTGTATATTTGGACATTCTAATTTGCAAAAGGTTAATTGGAGATACCCAAAAGATAGTGCAAATAAAGCATACAAATGCTCTATCAATCTCTTTTAACTAACTTTAAAATTAGAATTGCATTCTTCAATTATGATGCTTTTCTGTTGGGTGCCACAAGTTTCCTGGTTCTCTTGTTGCCATTGGAAGGAGCAACACAAAAAGAATGCTAGACTTTCCTCCAGTGTTCACATGTGACACGTAGTGACTAGGAAACTTAAGAAAATATATGTTTTAAAAGATAATGATTTCTGGATCAGTCACTATTAAATGGAAATACAGCAAATAGTAGAAGACAGTGTTCTCTAAGTGTTGGGATTTTTATTTAGTTTTGATTGTTTTATGTTTGAATAGTCTGCATTTTACAAGATGTCCACAGTAAATAGGTATTTAGTTTACAATGAAGCAAGCATGCTTACTTAAAAATATAAATTACGCATGGGTTTAAGAAATGCCTGTTAGATATAGTTCTACTACTAACAATGGAAAGGGAAAATAAAGCCGAGACGGTTTGAAAGGTGTCCTCTTTCCTTCTGACTCTAGTGGTAAACACACACACTCCACACATACATTATACACACAGTGAGGAGTCTTCTATCCCAGCCCTTTTCAAATACAAAGATTTCCAAATAGTTATGAAAGATCTTTTGAAAAAAATCCCACCATTTTGAAATTCACTGCCTCTTTCTTGGCTGCCAAGTTCTAGCTTCCCATTGAGTCATTGTGTGATGAAAATGGTCTTCTGAGCCCCCAATGCTGCCTGTCTCTATAAAAGCTGCCACTCACCAGGCTCTCCATATGGCAGCAGCAGGACTGAAGCTAAAGGGCAGAGGCACCAGCCATCACCAAAGCAGAGAACTGGCCAGAAATAGGAAACACAAACAAAGCAAAGTCAGAAAGGTAAGGCCCATACAATCTGAAAGTCAGCAGGTGTTGGCATTCAGGACAGAGTCCATTTCTGTGGACTTCAATAAACCAAATAGCAAATGAGAAATTGAATGAAAACCTGCCTGATGGATTGATGGAGGCTGCAGGATCAGGATGGAACCGTATTCTAAGAACCAGGTATTCTAAAATTGCTACTATATTCCTTTGGAAAATTTTATCTGCTTTTAAAGGGAAAGGTACAGTAGTCTCCAACTATTCAGCCAACTGTTCATATTTTAGTCCCCCTTTCAGCTGCAAACTCACTGAGAAGTAAGTTCTCAGCTCAGAGTGCCTGCGAATGGACATCCTGATAGGAGGGCACCCCATTAAAGGTCAGTGCCTCTGCCTCTCATGGGGAAGAGCAGGGCTCAGGAGGAGGAAACTTTAAGAGCAAGAAGAGGGGGCTCCAGGTGGTAACTGATGATTCATAAAGAGTGGCAGTAAGGAACAGTGGTTAAATTTGGTGCTCTGGACTCATGCAGACTCAAGTTTAAATCCCAGATCCAAAAGTACCATCTTAGCTTCCAGGGTGGAAAATAATGATGCCTTACCCTGTACAATTACAATTAGGACTGAACTAGTATAGTCTGGTCCTTAATGAGTGCTCAAAAAAATGTTAGCAGCTCTTAATTTAAAAATGATTAAATCTCCTGGGTTCCAACATTCTTTTACATAGGTGAAAGTTCTAGTGTTTCTTGTATATTTCGAGACATAATTTCAAGCTTGGAAGCACAGTCTGAAGCATATGATCTATAACATAGATCAGATTTCAGAAATTTTGCCATGGAAACCTATTTGTATTTTTAAGGGAAAACTGAAAATGTACTCTTTGAACACAATGAAGATGTTACAAAGAAAAATTTGAATTAAATCTGTCATTGAACTGAAAGTAACAGATGAAGACACATGGCTTATAGCCATATTTCTAAGATATCCTTAAGAAATTTTCTGTATTTTGAAGGTTTCGAATTTAATACCTTTAATCCTGGGGATTGTTAAAAACTCTCAATATGTCAGATGTAAAATAAATCATTTTCCTAACTTAATATATACAACACTATAGTTTATTCCCAGAGTGGTTTTAGGCAACATATTGCAAACATTTACCCCTAATGTCTTGCCTGTTATTGTTTTCTTGGAATTCCAGATATCACAGAAGCCCAATTTATGGGGTCACCATGGCATTTGCATATTTGCAGCTTACAACTCGACCAGTTAGAGAAAGAAAATAGTTTCTCCTAACAACTACATAAATTGCTTTTGTGTGCTTTCTCAGGACATTATATCAATATTTCTGTAAAGTTCTAAAGAAATGAAAATTAGATTGCTAAATAACAATATAGTTTACCCTTTGGAGTTTAGTAATAGGTTGACTCATGAGCCACAGTTTTCATGATATTACTAATATATTGTAAAACGAACAAAAAACGTACTTTTCTATCTCACTAATTTCTCCTTTAAAAAATTAGGAATATCAAGTATTATCTGTATTCAAATTTATTTTATGAATACTACTCTCAAATTTTGTTTCCATGTGTAAACGTATATTATAGATTACCACACATCATAAAGTTGCTACTAACCTGTATGTTTTAGATTATTTTATAGTAGTATACAAGCATGTATTCTATAAAATATAAATGGGATAATAGCAAAAGTTGGTATTTTAAAACTTGAGCATTCAAAATTAGTTTATCAATTTCCTACTACGTGCTCCTATAAAATCTTATTGAGAAACTTGTGATGTATTAATATAAAATAATATTAAAAGACCATATACATACATATATGTATTTTAATATATACCAGATAAATGATACATAGTGCAGCAGAAATACAGACTTGGCAGGGTATGACAGGCAGAATTCTAAGATGTCTCCCCACAGGATCTATTCCCCAGGGACGAGACTTTTAATATAATGATGTATCATGCCTATGACTATATCATCTTACAAATGCAAAAGGAATTTTTCAGATAGAGTTAAAGTTACTAATCATTTCACTCAATTAATCAGAGTGACATTACCTGGACAGGCCTGACAGAATCGCACTGAGCCCTTTAAAAGTAGTTTTCTCTACTTCCGGCAGAAGGGGAAGTCAGACAGACTCAAAGCATAGAAGGATTTGGTAAGCCACTGCTGGCTGTGAAGATGGAGGGGGCCACCTGCCACCAGAGAGGAGCCTCCAGTAGCTGAGAATGACTTCCAACCAGCAAGGAAGCAAGCACCTCAGTCCTACAACTACCTGGATCTGAATTCTGGGACAGACTGAATGAACTGGGAGCAGGTGCTTCTCTAGGGCCTCCAGAGAACAGCCAAGCCACTGACACCTGGCTGACAGCAGAGCCTGCCAGACTTCTGCCCACAGAGCAATGAGTTCAGGAATGGGCATTGTTTTGAGTCAGGCAGTCTGTGGTGATTTGCCAATGCTGCAATAGAAAACTAGTACAGAGGGATATTTTATATAATTTGAGATTACATAAATGCCTGACAATGTAGCCACAACAACCTGTTTGTTAAACAATTTGTGTTAACATTAGAAATCAGCTAGAATAAAGTCTTACATTATTATTATGACATATGAACTCTCAAGAAGGAAATGACTAATAAAAAGTGACCACAGGGCAGTTAATTAGCATAATGTCATGAATAGCAAGATGAACAGGTAGCAGTAAAAATAGCTCAGAATGAGGATTTAAGGGAACGAGATTTTAGCCCTGGCTCCCAAACTAAGTGGTTAATACATACAACCCATCTGGGCCTCAGTTTCTTCTGCAGAATAAGTTAGGTGTACAGGCTTATTTTTAATAATAGAAAAAGAAAGAATCAAGTCTTAGACCTTTGGAGGGAAGGAAACTAGGCTCACCTGCCTCTTTTGTCTCCTGCAGCTCAAATGTCCATTGTGCTTTGCCCACGCTGCCCCCTCAACACCAATCAGAAAGTGCGGGCTAACCAGGGAGGGCACTTAAGCATCCCACCTCTGAGCGAGAAGAGGGGTTTTGGCCCCCTGACCAGCTCCCTGTGCCTATGCAAACCTGCTTTTCTCAATATTAAACGTGTAATATTTCTGTAATAAGAAATGCAAGACTTTCTATGCTTCCTGCATTGAAACTTCAATTCTTACTACTGAAAGGGTCTTCCTTGTCTTCTCTCTAGCTATACCCTCTGAGACAGAAAGGCTTTGCTCCACTCTTTTCCACTCCTGGGGGAAGTCACTGCATAGCACATGGAAGAAGTAGAGCACCCCACTCTGGGCCTGACATCAGCTCTACCACCGAGCTGGCCGGTGCTGCCTTAGCCGTCTGTGCTTCCTATATTCTGGGATCAGAACAGGACCTCAAAAGACTATTAAAAAGATTAAAGGTGTAATGAATGCAAAACATTTAGAAGAGTTGGTAGTAATCGTGCAGCAAGTGTTCACTTTTCTCATTGTGACTCTGGACTGCTTTGCTCTCCCCCTTAAAGTATGTGTTCCTGTGCTCACGCCAGTGTTTATTTGGCACCTACTCTATATTAGCATTTAATCATGTGTTCTCTGTGTTTCAACCACCACAGTTGCGTATGTCTTATCTCCTCACTTTGCGTGGAAGATGCTGGAGGGCTTTCCGTCTTTCCTGGGATGGACCACAGCACCCAGCACAGAATCCTGTGCACGCCCAGGCTCCCTCAGTGCCCTTGTAAGAATGGATAACACACAGTCAAACCCTCTTGCTGTGTTTTTTCCTCTCTTACCCATTCGTGGTTTTTTTTTTTTTGTTTTGTTTTGTTTTTTGTTTTTACTCTGGCCATTTTGAGAAAAGGATGCTATAGAGAATGCTTACAGATTCAACACTGCAATGAAGAGAAATCCACATAGGTAAATAGCCTCCTTTTTCCTTGCCAGAATCCTATCAGCCCCAGGAGCATAAAGTAATCCAGAAGTGACTCACCCACCCCAACATCTCCCAGTGAAAAACCTGCAGACCACTTGGAGCGGCGGAGGTTACTCATCCCCCTGCGACCGGGTGTGGGATTTTCCCCTCTAGAGCAGGTATGTGGGACCTACGCCAAGAGAGCAGGAATGAATTTGCCTCAAAGGTAGGGAGAAAATAGTCAGGTGTTTTTTCCCCCCTACTTTGGCCATGAGAGAAGTATTTATTACCAAAACTGTTTTGGCAATATTGCATTTGAATTTAGCATTTTCACATTACTACTAATAATGGTATTCTTACTGTGATCATTTTATGTTTTATCATAGAAAATATTTACTTTTGTTGTCAGTTCACTGAAGAGAAACAATATTTTCTAAAACAAACTATTGCACACTATAAATAAACTAACACAGAGATGACTGTCACAATTAAAAATAAAGAAATCAATGGAAAGGTGGTGATTGGAAGCCTACTCTACCTTACCACGTTTTTCTTCTGATATATATATGTCCCCCTTTCCTCAAAGTGGACTCACTTTGAGAATTCACTGATTATTAAAATCAGTTTCTATCCAGGAAATGTGACATAGCCAAGGGCTCAGAAGTTCCCACTCTGAAAGTCATTTTAAGCATGAATCTATAATCAAGTACTCAAGATAAAACAATTATTTATAATTCGTGATGACTATTACCCATTATCCATTATTGTATATGCGTTTTATTAATAAAACTTACTTTTTAAATAATCAAAAATTTAAATGTTAAGTAATGAATAATTAACATGAGCTTTAAACAATTTTAATTTTGAAATAATTATTATGAATGGTTATACACCATATCCCAGATTTATTCCTAAGTCCTGGGGGATGTAAAACTAATAAAATATGATACATAGAAACCTGAAAAATTACTGAAGTTACTTGAAAAAGCACTATACAAAACTGTAATAGAATTTGAACACATAATAGAATTTGGAGTCAGAGTGACAAGGTCCTGGTTATAGTGCTTGCCCAAGTCACCCAGGCCTTCTATTTCCCATGAGAGTGCCTGCCTTATCAGGAAACTGCTAGAATCCTTAGGATACTAAAGACTAAAGACTAAAGACTAAAGCTAAGACTCTTTCATCCATAGGAAAAAAAGTGACATATGATTTTAAAATATTACTCTTATAAATTATACAACATTCATGTGACTTCTAAACACCATCACTATCAAATATTTATAAAGACAAATATTAGTAAATAGATTAATCTTCAAGCTAACCCCAAGTAGGCCAAATCACACTAATTCTTCCATTTTACAACCATCTATATAGATTCCTTAAGATTCACTTAAATTGAAAACAAGTTTGAATTTTAATATTTAATAAAATATTAAATATATAATGATATATTGTGATATCATAAATATTAAAAAGTTACATACATAATGATTTCTTTCTAATGGAGAAAAATCTGTTTTTCTGAGCAAAATATTATGGTCTAAATTTCATACAGTGCTCTGGAGGGATAGCAAGAATAAGAGTAAAATATTTTGATTAGAATATGGTAGCACATGATTGGGACTGCTTACAGGTATAATCAGGTTGAGAAGTTTGGAAATAACAAAGTAGCAAGTTCTAGTCACACCATAGAAAAATAGAGAAAAAGAAAAAAGAGAAACTCAGCACTGAAATAATTTTCTGGCTTAAGCCCAATAATAGCTTGTCTTTAAAATATTTATTTAGAATAGATTTTTTTTGTACTCTAAGGGAAAAAGCTGTGATCTATAATTCTATCACCCTTTTCTTCTTTATAACCAGACTTACTAAACAGCTAATCAAAGATTTAAAGGTTTTCTTTGAATATCCTGTAGTCTTTGAGCCTTCCCAAAATAATGAGCAAATTAGGATTTCATTATATCATGCCAGAATTAAGGCCTTTGTGACCAAATGTCTGTCATAAAGCAATACCTTTGAAAACTCAACAAAAAGTGTAATTTTAAAACCTAATTTTATTTTTTATGCTAAAAATGTGCTAATGTGATGGTGGCATCAAATGACCTGAATTAATGAGGAGACATTAACAAGAAGTATTTTATCAAAGATAACAACTAGAACTAACACTTATATAATACTATCTACCAGGCACTGCTGGGAGAGTTATCTATCTACCTACCTACCTACCTACCTATCTGTAGGAATATATAAACCAAGGCAATCTTCAGCGACTTTTCATTCTCTCTGATATATGAATATAAAAGCTATAGTTCTGTTTTAAGAAACAAACCATTCCTTGCCTCAATCCATTTTTCTAAAACGTCATTTAATACTGAGGGTGCTCTGACTCTGAGGGTAGTAGCTATCACTCAGGTTAAGAGTTCCAGTTTGGGGCACCTGGGTGGCTCAGTCATTAAGCGTCTGCCTTTGGTTCAGGGCGTGATCCTAGAGTCCTGGGATCGAGCCCCACATCAGGCTCCTCTGCTGAGAGCCTGCTTCTTCCTCTCCCACTCCCCCTGCTTGTCTCTCTCTCACTGGATGTCTCTCTCACTGGATGTCTCTCTCACTGGCTGTCTTTGTGTCAAATAAATAAATAAAATATTTTTTTAAAAAAAGAGTTCCAGTTTGGCTGATGTGCTCTGCCCCTTCTTCCTTGACCATTTATGTGTATTTTTCATACAACTACTGCTCTGTGGAGGATTACTTTCCCAGGTAAATATATGCTCTGTTTGGAACCTCCAAACAAACTTTCAAGCTTTTTGTCATTGGTTCTTGCTGACTAACAAGTGTCAAAAGTGGATTCTGTTGTCAAACATTCAAAAAAGTGGATCTAGTAAAATGCAAATGATAACCTCTGTCGAAAGCCAATGTTTATCATTGTGAACCAGAGTCAATTTATATTTTAACAAATATTCAATTTAAACAATTGGATCAGTAAACCTAGCCTAATGTAAGTAAACTGTCAATCAGTTTGCCATTATGAACTAAAGAGGTTATTTTTTGTTATCAAAAATTGAAAGGGTGATAGACATAGAACTAGCATGTGATCTAGCATTTCCACTTCTGGAGATTTATCCAAATAAAGCAAAATACCAATCTGAATAGATATCTGCACCTCTATGTTCATTGCAGCATTATCCACAATAGCCAAGATATGGAAGCAATCCAAGTGTCCACGGATAGATGAATGGATAAAGAAGATGTGGTATATTCATACACAATGGAATATTAGACAGTCATAAAAAGGGAAATCTTGTCATTTGCAACAACCCTGATACACCAGAGGTTATTATGGTAAGTGAAATAAGTCAGAGAAAGAAAAATACCATTTGATTTCACTTATATGTGCAATCTAAAAACCGAAATAAACAAACAAAACAAAACAGAAACAAAGTCGTAGATACAAGAAACAAACTGTTGGCTGCCAGAGCAGATGGGAGTTGGGCAAAATAAGTGAAGAGGACTAAGAAGTACAAACTTCCAGTTATAAAATGCATAAGTCATGGGGATGCAATGCACAGCATATGGAATGTAATCAATAATATTGTAATAAGTTGACGTGGTGACAGATGATAACTAGACTTACCATGGGGATCATTTTGTAATGTATAAAAATATCGAATCACTGTGTTGAACACCTGAAGCTAATAAGACATCGTATGCCAATTATATTTAAATTTTAAAAATGTGTTATGCCTTCCCCTAAAAAAATTTTTTAAGAGTGAGCAATGGCAGAAAGAAACAAAGCTGTCATTATGTGGGCTGTGTCCATTTAAATCTTAGGGTTTCCATTCACATTAGCTCTGCTGTCATAAAGTTGTTCTGCCACACTTATATTGAATCCATATTGTCTCATTATAGAGATTAACAAACTTAGAAGAGCACAGAAATAAACCCTCACATTTATGGCAAATTGATTTTTAACATGGGTGCCAAGACCATTGTTTTAGATTGAATTGTGTTCCCCCCCGCCAAATTTATATGTTGGAATGTTAAACCCCCATGTGACTGTATTTGGAGATAGGGCTTTTGGAGGTAATTAATATAAAATAAGGTCCTAAAGGTAGGTCCTAATCCATTAACATTAGTGATTTTATAAGAAGATTCTCTGTGTGTGTATGTCTCTCTCTTTCTCTGTCACTCTCTGTTTCTCTGTCTGTCTCTCTCTCTCATTCTCTCTCTGAGGACACAGAGATCACAGAGAGATGGTGGATGTTTGCAAGCCAAAAACAGGGCTCTCACCAGAAACCAAATCTTACCAGGCCATCATCTTGGACTTCCAGCCTCCAGAACTGTGAGAAATTACACTTCTCCTGTGTAAGCCACCCCAATCTGGTATTTCCTTAGAGAAGCCCTAGTTGACTAATATAAGGTGTGACCCAGGGCCTGTTTAGGAGAGTGTGTCAAAAGAGAGGGACTGATCGCCTGTGTCAAATACCACTGATAAATTAAGCAAGATGAACAATGAGGCATGATGACCTTTGGATTTGACACCTTCGTTATGGCCATTGGTTACCTTAAAAAGAGCAATGTCAGTTTTACAAATTTATTGCAGTTGATTTAAGAGAGAAAGGGTGGAAAGCACATAAATACAATGAAAACTGACACTTCTAGGAGCCTTGCTCCTAAAGGAGAGCAAAGAAATAGGGAGAGAGATGTTGGTCAAAGGAAACTTATTTCTTCATATTGCAGAAACTGTAGAATGTCTATTTAATTGTTTGAAAGATACAATATAAAAGGACAAATTGATGATTCAGAAGAGATAGGGGACGATTGCAAGCATGCTGCCATTGGCTAGGTGAGAAGCGACGTGATCCAGGGCACATATGGTCTTAGAAAGAAGCAAAGACCATTCATTTGGCGTAGCAGGAGAGCAGATAGAGTAGGTGACCTAGCAGTGTAAGTGAATGTGAATATTGGTGAATTTAAAACACAGATACATTGTAAAACTAATACCATTTTATGAGAAGTGCATGTTCTTCGGTGTCTTTCACCATTATGGAGCTTCCTTTTTGTAACTATCAGTATGCATCCTCCTGTAAGCAGGCTTTCTAAGTTCAGAGCAACATAAATTAAGCAGAGACAACTGATAAGAAGACTCCAGGGAGGCTTTACTGCCCAAGTAGTAAAGTCCACACCTTAGAGCCAAGAAATCTCTGGGTCATACCTAACTATCAGAGAAGGGCTTTTCATGGACTTCATATAAGCCAAATTTTCCTGGCATCTACCCCGGAAATCTTTATTTTCGGCCAGGACCAATAGATGGAAGTTGGGCAAAAGAAGGAGACTAAAGTAAGGAAGTGAAGAAAACTTAAGGGAAGGCAGAAATAGAATCATGTTTGCCGAGTGGGTTCTGGGAGCCCCCAAACCCAGTTAGGGAAGAACTGAACTGTTCCACTCGAGTACTTCGCAAGTCTTTTGGAAAATATAGAAAAATGTTACACCTATCATTTTACAGATGCAGTAGTTAAAATTTCCCCAAAGTACATAGAGACTATCATATGAGGGGGAGTATTATGAAGGAGTTGCGAACTTGAAATCTGAAGCCAGAACACCTGGCTCCAAGTATAGGCTCCACCATTAATTTTTCTGCAACCTTGACCAAGTTGGCCAACTTATCTGTGCTTCAGTTTCCTCAGCTGAAAAATAAGGATCATGATAGCACTTCAGAGTGTTTGCTAAATGAGTAAGGAGATGAAAAGTATTTAGAACCAGTGTCTCCACAAAAATTGGATATTGTCATTTTTATTAATACATAGTAGATACCACCAGAGACAGAGAAGGCACTCAATAATATTAGCTTCTTTCCTTCCACCTTTTAAACTACTTTTAATATCAATAGAAGAACTCTCAAAATATTTAATATTTGATTCTTAGATGATATCTTGGGATTTGTGTAATGTTTCCTTTTATAGTACTGATTTCTGAAGTCACAGTGAGCCTTTTCACTCATCATTCTTCCTTATGAGAGTCATAATTAGAGTATCTCTAAATAGATACTATTTTTATAGTACTACCATTATTATTACTATCATTACCACTACAGCTACGGCTACCACACATAATGAATAATAATTATGAATATTTACTTTTCTGTATTAGGCTGAATAATGGCTACCCAAAGACATCAAGTCTAATGTATGAAATCTATAAACATTATGTGATAAGAAAAAAGGGTCTTCGGGGATATGATTAAATTAAGGATTAGATTATGGGAGATTATCCTGGACACGTGTGCCAATGAAAGAGGCAGAGAGAGAGCACACATGTGCACACATGCACACACAGAAGGCAATCTGAAGACAGACTGCGGCAGAAATTGGAGTGATATAGCTACAAAGAACACTGAAGAATGTTGGCAGGTACCAGAGGCTACTAGAAACAAGGAATGATTCTCCACCAGAGCCTCCAGAAAGGTACTCCTACCAACAGCTTCATTTCAAGCTTCTGGTCTCTTAAACTGTCAGAGAATAAATTTCCTTTGGTTTAAGACACCAATGTCGTGGCAATTTTTACAGCAGCCCTATAAGACTAGTATATCTTCTTTAAATTTCACATGATATGTTTTTACAAATATTATTTTGTTTAATGATTATGTAAATTCCATCAAGTAGGATTATATATTTTATAGATACTGAAACTAACATCACGCAGCTTATAAAATTAAAGCTGGAACTCTTATCCAAGTAGATGATTTCAAAAGCTGTCATTGGGCTTAAATTTATATTGTTATAATGATTTTGTGTGTTTTACTAAAATGTTTTACTATGCTTAGAAACTATGTTAAATATAGAGTTTAAATAACATGTAAAACAATTACAAATCAGTAAGAATTGGGTTAGTGTTCATACACTTTGATATGAACTTACATATTTATATATATATATACATATATATAATTTCTTTTTTTTCTACTAACTGGGACACACTAGTGTAGAACAATTAATAAGGTGGAGGGGGTACATGGGTGGCTAAGTCAGTTAAGCATCTGACTCTTGATTTTGGCCCAGGTCATGATCTCAGGATCATGAGATCAAGCTCTGTCTCAGGCTTTGTGCTCAGTGGGGAGTCTGCTTGAGATTCTCTCTCTCCTCTCTCTTTACCCCTCCCCACTAAATAAAATAAATATATCAAATCTTTTTAAAAATAAGGTGGAGAATGGAATAGAGAACAATTACTATAGAGTCAACCACCTCATCTGCAATTGTGAAAGGATTTCTAAAGAAGAAATAACAGCAAAATTTCCATGCCCAAAATAAGTCTTAAAGAGAAGTGAGATCACTTTGGTAATTGTGTATCCAATTACTCAGATAAGACACTGAAGAAAACATTAAAGCAGCTGAAGTACCAACACAGAATCCAGCATTGTTAAAATTGCCATGCTCTTATCAGTGGGGGAACAACCTATTGAACTTGAAGGAGACTTGGCAAGTAACATACCTGTTATGGGACATAAGACTTTCTCACTAAATATACAGTATTTTTAAGTCTATAATTTTAACAATTCCCCTGTAAAATGTTCCTGTTGTGGAATTAATTTTTCCACTAGGAAAAATGTGAATTTTTAATACTTAGAAAACATAATTCCTGTACTTATGGATGAAGAAACTGTGACCTGAAAAGTAAAATAATTGGCTCAAGGTCACGTATTTAGTCACTGTAAACCCTCTACTAGAATACTTCACATATAGCATATGTACAATAATGAGTAAATGTTTTGTCTTTATTTTCAGTTAAACCTTTTATATTGACTTTAGAAAAATTATCATTATTGATCTGTTTCTTAGATAAAAAACATTCTTCGAAAGATGAAAACCTAGGGGCACCTGGGTGGCTCAGTCAGTTAAGCGTCTGCCTTCTGCTCAGGTCATGATCCCAGGGTCCTGGGATTGAGCCCCATGTCGGGCTCTCTGCTCAGTGGGGAGCCTGCTTCCCCCTCTCACTCTCCCTCTGTACTCTCCCTCTCTCTTTCTCTCTCAAATAAATAAATAAAATCTTTTTTAAAAAAGATGAAAACCTAGTTAGTAGTGTCTGAATTCATTCCCTAGGATTACTGCATTAGATGCTACATCATTATATAGAGCAAAATAGTGACAAAGTCAAGAGATTAAGAGAAAACGATAATCTAGAGGCATAGATAGAAAAAAAATAAGGAAGTCTTCATATGGGTCTTGGAGTAAACTATTTACTAACTAGAAGTTTTCTCTGATATGCCTGGATTCTTTCCACCAGCCCTTTAGTTACCCACACACATTTCCGTCATGAAATGTAAAGAATGAAAAAATAGATATCAAGAAAATTTAACTTTGCTGTATTCTCCTGATGTTGTGATTTTCTTTTGTAGGATAATGAGGAAGAGAAACTCATTAGGAAAAGATCAGCCAGAGATAAAAGACAGAATGCGTTCTCTCAGTTACCTTAGCATGACCCTTCTTTCAATTGTCTACCACTGCTTTTAATACCCTGGGCCTACTGCTGTTGGAAATCGCACTGTGAGAATCACATCCAGGATCAGACTGGGTCAAGAGGCAGAATAATTGGTCTCATGTTGGTGAAGTTGAGTGCAATTTATGCTACAACGCCAAATTTGAGGAGATAAATTAGTCTATTAGCCACTAGTGTTGAGGTTAATTGTTGAGCAACAAAAGTAAGAAAAATACATTTACTTTGTAATACAGTAAGAGCAAAGACTTAATCATCTAACTCTTATCAGTAGTCGTACCACAAATCAATCACTAGTTCTTTATATGCCACCATCTTTTCAAAACAAGCCTTAAAAAGAAATCTATAGCTAACATCACATGCTATCCCCCTGAGGTGGTATAAAGATTGGAAAGGAAAACTTTTTATTTCGAAAGGACATGACTGTGTACTATATACTCCCAAAGATTTACAAGCAAACCATTAGAATTATTAAGGATTAATTTAATAAGGTCACTGGATGCAAAGTCAATATACAAAAATCAATTTCATTTATATATATTAACAAAAAACAATTAGAAATTAAATTTTAAATGCCATTTAGTAGCTATATGTGATGTGTGTGTATGTGTGTGTGTGTGTGTGTGTGTGTGTGTGTATCACCTAGGAATAAATCAAATAAAGAATGTGCATGACTTCTACACCAAAAACTCAAATATTGCTGTGAGATATAGTAGACACCTAACTGAATGAAGAGAAAATGTATATCATGTATTTAATTACTCGATATTGTACATAAGTCAATATTTCCCAAATTGATCTTTAAATGCATATAATCCCCCACAAATGAATAAAATAAATAAATCTATATAATCCCAATCATAGTACCAAGAGGCCTTTTCTATGGAAACTGAACTTGAAGTATTTACACAATCAGATTTCAAGTGTTACTATAAAACAACAGTAATTAAGACAGTATTATATTGGTACAAGTATAAACAATTAGACCAATAGCACAGGATATATGGTTCAGAGCTATACATTTCATACATATTTAGTCACTTATGTCAAAAGTGTCATTGTAACACAGTCCTGAAGGTGTGATCTTTGTAATAAATGGTGAAGAAGCCATTGGATACCCAAACGGAAGACATTCTGGACTCCCTTACTAATTCCAGACATAAAAATTACTTGGGGGCTGCTATCAAACTTATGAAATTCTTAAGTAAAAGTTATACCCCTAAAGTAGCCAGAAATATCTTCAATAACTGTAAAAAGCACTAACCATTAAATTTAGATACATTTGTTTATCAAAAGCTGTCATTAAGAAAATGAGTAAACAAGCAACAGTCTGAGAGAAAGTATAAATACTACATACGTCTAACAAAGAAATCATCAAAATTTATAAAGAATTTCTGTAAGTGGCCAATAAGCATATAAAAATATGCTCGGCATCACTAGTCATAAGGGAAGTATGAATTAAAATCACAATGAAAAACTACTTAGACTCAATGGGTAAAAATTAAAAAGATTGGCAGTATCAAGTGCTTGTGTGATTGTGAAGTAACCGGATCTCTTACAGATCACTAATGGGAGACTAGTTTGGCTCAACCACTTTAGAAAGCTATTCAGTAATATCCACTAAAGCAAAACTTAGGTTTTTCCTATGACTCAACAATTACACTCTTATATGGATGTCCAAGAGCTAGGCAAATTGATTCTAAATTTCAAATGAAAAACAAACATGGAATAACATAAAGAATAGCTGGGAAAACTAAAAAAGAAGAACAATAATAGGGGCGGGGAGAGGAAAAGGGCAACCAGGTATTAGAACACACTAGTAAGCCTCTACAGTAACATTTGATGCTGGCATATGAATAGACAAACTAATGGAAAAAGAATAGAAACACAGTGCCTGGACCTTGGTTTCTAATTCCATTCTCAAAAAAGAAACAGAAACAAAAACAAAACACGGGAGCAATGACTACTGGAGAAATGATTAATTCTAGAAAGTAAAATAGTGCTCAAAAAAAAAAAAAAAAACCCCACAATGATGGGACTATTGTCAAAGGGATACAAGCACCGATGGAAAAAGTTATCCGTGGCCAAAGCTGGAACAAGTGTAGCAACAACATAAAAAAAAAATAATAGTCTGGTTTATAACCCAAGCTATAAAATAAATATCCATAACTTCATATTGATATAAACAAATAATTCAGAAAGGAGAGACAAATCTACAGAATTCTGAATAACTTATGTAGATGTCCCACTCTAAAGGAAGAGGGGACTAAGTCCCCACTCCTTAAGTCTGAGCTTCATATAATAAATTTCTTCCAAAGAGTACAACATGAGAAGGGAGGAACAGAAGAGTGACTTTAGAATGAAGGAATCTGACAAACACGACCTCAGCCAGGTGATCAAGGTCAACACCAACAGTCATAACTCACTCTTACAATGTGTATCCTTGAAAAGGTGTGATGATGATGGCACTTTGCCTTTGTGGTCCTCTTTCCCAAAACTCATAACCCCAGTCTAATCATGAGGGAAACAATAGGCAAATTCTAATAAAAGGGCATCCTACAAAATGCTTGACCAATGCTCCTCACAACCATTAAAGTCTTCATACACCAGGAAATTCTGAAAAACTGCCATAGCCAAAAGGAGTCTAAAGAAACACAACTCAGTGTAATATGGTAACCTGGATGGGATCCCAGAACAGCAGAAAGATCTTAGGTAAAAACTAAGCAAGTGTGAATAAACTGTGGGCTGTAGCTAATAATAATGTGCATACAATTGTTCCATTAATTGTATCAAATGTACCACACTAACGTGATGTGCTAAACATAGGAGAAGCTGTCTGCCAGAAGAGGAAGAGGACATATAGAAAATCTGTAACATCTGTTCAATTTTTCTGTAAATCCAAAACTGTTCTGAAAATAAAGTCTATTAGTAAAAACGATGAGAAAGTTCAAAATTAATTCCAATGCCTATGGAAATTTAGTATATGCTAAAAGTGATGAACTTTTTAAATAACTGGTAGTATAACAAATGGTAACCATTTAGAGAAAAATAAAATTGGATCCATACTTCACAAGAAACACCAAAATAAGTTCTGAATGGACCAGGGAGCTACATGTAAAAATATGAAACCATATGATCACTGAAAGAAAATGTGGATAAATTCTTTTATGAATTCAGTGTGGGGAAAAGCTTTCTAATACGATTCAAAAAGTTAAAAGCAATAAAGGAAAGGATATGCAAATTTAACTACCTAAAATTTGACATAAAAACTTCCATATTGCAAACAATGAAACATCTTAAGAAAGTCAAAAGACAAATGACAAACTGGGAGAATATATTTAGAGCAGACATTACATATAAAGTATTACTCTCTCTAGAATATAAAGAGCTTAAAATGAAGACAAACACTAAAATTCTGATATAAGAATGGGCTATGGATATGAACAAACAGTCCACAGAAAAAGATACTCAAGTGGCTTTTAAACATGTGAAAGATGTTTTAACTTCACTCATGAGGATGAAAATTAAAACTACATGACATATCATTTCTTACCTATCAGATCAGCAAAAAATCAAATTCAAAAGTTTGATGGTTATTATCTAGATGAGACTGTAGTGAAATAGACAATCTCAAGCATCGCTAGTGACAGTGTAAATTACCCTGCTGTAAGAGGCATTAGAAATATCCAAAAAAAATGACATATACAAGATTTACTCTACCAATGTGGATAATGTATGAGCAACTCCATTCATCATTTTATTATTGCATAATATTTCACAAGAAAATGTTGGACAGAACCTTAATGCCATTCATAGGAGACTGGCTGAGTACACGTAAACCCACACAATGCAATACAAGGGTGCCACAGAAATACTTCCATGAGAATTTTTGTAAACTATTATGATTTCCAGAATATGCTATCAAATGACAAAAGGCAAGATTTGTCACCTTTTGTGTAAGACAGAAAGTGAAATAAAATACATATACGTACTTTTTGTTGTATTTATATATTCATATATTTACATATATATTAGTATTTTATTACAAAACAAACATGAGGAAGATAAAGCTGAAACTAATGGAATAGTTTGTGTAGGGTGTGGGTACTAACAAGGTAGAAAAGTAACAGTAGAAATGAGATTTAATAGATCTTTTTCTAAATATACTTTTGACCTTTAAGACATGTACATATTATATCAAACAAGATTTTTTAAAACCTAAAAATGAATGTAAACAGAAAAAAATGAAAACTGTATAGCAAAGAGATAGTATACTCAGAGGAAAGAAATAATTGATTTGGGTAACTTTTAAATACAGCACATTGACTATATTGTCTCAATGATACAAAAGACAAAAAGAGTTACAGAGTTACCATACACTTAACTTGGCATGCTGGCTATGATGTTTTTGGTATAAATCTGGTATTTGGTATAAAGAATTCTGAACCTATTTTGAGTGTTCTGTAGAATATAGCAAATGAGTAAATACATTACTATTTTTGGAAATCAGGGGTCTCACAATGGGAGAAGAATATGTAAATATGTAATGGGGGAGAATGAAGAAAAACCCTGTGATGTTGCATTTGAACTGAAGGTATCAGTATAAACTCATGACTATATAAATGTGTGTGTAACTATATATTTAATGACCCAGATTTTTGTTTCTTAAATATTATTTCCCATTTAAAAGAAGCAGGATTCCTAGGCTATTTCTAGATCTATTGCAGAAAAGTTCGAAGTGAGCTTGGACCACTTTGGTCCAGAGAGCAGAGAAATAGTCAAAGATTAGTGGGAACATATCAGAAAAATGAAGATGCTGTTCAAAGGATTCCCATGATCAAATCTGAAACAATTTGGACATCAAAAATAATGAAAGTGGCAGATTATAACACAGGGAATAGAAAAAAATACCTGAGTGTATAATGACATTAAAATTGATGAGGGAGGAAACTCTTCTTACGGAGGAATGCTAACCAATAAACGTAGAAGGATGATAGAAAATTACTATTTTGCAATCTTCAATGTAATAACTGATTCTAGCAATGGATTCTAAACCAGTGGGTAAAAACTGTTTGGGGAACAGGGTATATATGAGATCTCCAAGTATCACCCACATGATACTTATTACAAAGGGAAACTACCTTTACAATGGAAATATTACCTACATGATACTTATCACAAAGGGAAACTGTCTTCACAATGGAAACATCTGGTGGACATCACATTAACCAAGCAATCAAACTTAGCAGTACTACAGCTGATCATGAAGAAATAATAAGACAGGGGTGCCTCAGTGGCTCAGTCAGTTAAGCATCTGCCTTCAGCTTAGGTCATGATCCCAGAGTCCTGGGATCAAGCCCCGCATCGGGCTCGCTGATCAGCAAGGAGACTGCTTCTCCCTCTGCCTCTGCCTGCTGCTCCCCCTGCTTGTGCTCTCTCTCTCACTAGCTCTCTCTCTGTGTCAAATAAATAAATAATTTTTTTAATTTTAAAAAATAAATAATAAGACAAATTCAGATTATGGTCTGTCCTACAAAATAACGGACTTGGATTCTTAAAATATGTCAATGGTTTGAAAAACAAAGTGGGTGAGTGTTCTGGATTAAAGGATACGGAAGAGACGTAATAACCTGACACTTAATGGGTCCTGGGCTGGGAGAAAAAACTACCTATAAATGAAATTTGAGGGACAATTGGGAAAAATTGAATATAGACTCTATGTCGGATAATATTATTGAATCAAAATCAAATTTCGTAGGTGTTTGAAGATATTACAGTTATTTAAGAAAATATCTTTGTTAGGAGATGCATAAAAAATTATGGAAGATGAAGGATCATATCTGCAACTTATTTGGAAGTGTTTTAGTCAATTAGAACAAATACATAAATAAATGAATATCTATACACATATATATGTGTATATAAAGAGAGAGAAATGCAAATATAGCAAAATGTTAACAACTGGCAAATTTATGTGAAAGGTATACAGGTAATCATGGCATTGTTCTTTTGAGTTTGGGGTGGGTTTGAAAATTTTCAAATTAAAAAGTTGGAGGATATGTTAATAAAAACTTAGAGGGGTTAAGTAACTCACCAAAATTCACAAAGCTATTTGAAGAACAAAAAATAATAGCCACTTCTGACATTCTCCCCAAGGCTCTCTTCCAAAAGAGAGAAAGGCTTTTTTCCAGAAGAATGCAGGCAAACCAGAGGGGATCAGCCCTGGACTAAGATCTCTGTGTTTCAGTTTTGTTATTTAAATGACAGCATGCATTTATTTTATTTCTGTGGTATAGTATAACCTTTGTCGTTGGTGTTTATTAATTATTGTTGCTCTCCTGGGTCTCAATTATCTCTCCTATAAGCATATTTGAATAACCTACTTGAGTAATCCATTTGGGTTATCCATAATTGAATTTGAGCCTGCTTCCCAAAGGTATTATTCTTATCCATTTCATCCAGAAACTAGAAGGCTCAAACATGCTGGTGAGAGTCCTGCCAAGCTGCTCTGGAGGGAGTGAAATCCAGGGTCTTTAGATAACAGATCCCTGGTCTTACCCTCTAACTCTTAGGGCCCAGCAATACATAATGTTTACAAATTTCTTTTTAAATAAGCTCTTACCAAACTCTGTATTTAGGGGGGAAAAAAAGCCAGCCCTCTTCCAGAAAACTCTTTTACATTTGCAGGAGCAGTGTGGTTGGAATTTGTTTAAACATCAAGAAAACAGAGAAGCTCCCATTGCAATTAGTGCAAAGGCAACTCAAGGAAATAAAATCACCAGATGCTTGATTTCACTTTGTACTGCTATACTGGTATAAAAGCCACAGAGTCAAAATTGTTAATATTGTGTAGTGAAAATTTTAACTTTATTTTTAAAGCTCTTTTCCTTATTTCCCTTTTGTACTTATAATAAACTGGTAAAATTGTGGCTTTACTATTCTCACTATCTCTCAGAGACGCTGTGGTGAGCTGTCTTGCAAGAAGACATTCAATAGCCTCCTGTAGAGATGACATTGGACTCTGGTGATCTCATCCTTATGACTCTAACTGTGTAATTCTTTTTTTTTAAATTAAGTTTTTAATTTCAATTCCAGTATAGTTAACATACAGTGTTATATTAGTTTCATGTGTACCATATAGCAATTCAACAATTCTATACATCATTACTCAGTGCTCATCATCACAAGTGCACTTTTAATCCCTTTCACCTATTTCACCCATCGCCCACCCCTGATATGCTTTATTTTAAATGAATACTCTCAATAAAAGTTTTTTTTTCAACAAGAACACTTTTTATTTGAAGCATACTTCAGACAACATGGTTCTAAAAGATATATATAAAACATTCCATCCAAGAAAAATAGAATACACATTTCCTCCAAGTACACACAGAAGAATCCCCTGGTTAAATCACATAAAAAGAGACATAAAAAAATCTTACAAATTTAAGAAGACTGAAATCATACCAAGTATATTTTCTAACCATAATGGTGCAAAACTCAAAATCAACAATAAAACAAAGTATGGACTCTGAGAAACAATCTGAGGGCTTCAGAGGGGAGGGGGTGGGGGAATGGGATAGGCTGGTGATGGGTAGTAAGGAGGACACGTATTGCATGGTGCACTGGGTGTTATATGCAACTAATGAATCATCGAACTTTACATCAAAAACTAGGGATGTACTGTATGGTGACTAACATAATATAATAAAAAAAAGCTGGAAAATCTACAATAAAAAATATTAAATATTTAATATGTAAATATTAAACAACACATTATTGCACAAGCAATGGGCCAAATAAGAAATCAAAAGGCAAATCAAAATATGTCTCAAGACAAAAGAAAAAGAAAACACAATATTCCAAAACCTATGAGATGCAGCAAAAGAAGATGTTGGAGTGAAATTTATACTATAAATGCTTGTATTAACAACAACAACAAAAAAGCTCATGTAAACAACATTACACCACAAGGAACTAGAAAAAGAAGAAACTTAGCTGAAATTTAGTAGAAGAAAATAACAAAGAAAAATCGAAAATGAATAAAATAGAGACTTGAATAAACAGTAACATAAGTAATAACCAGTTTTTCCAAACAAACAAAATTGGCAATGCTTTAACTGCATTAACCAAGAAAAAAAGAGAAATAACTCAAAAACCAAAATGAGAAATGGAAGAGAAAACAATACAACAGATAACCACAGAAATACATAGTGTGATAATAGATTACTATAAACAATTATATACTAATAAATCAGATAACATAGGGGAAAAAAAAATATAATTCCAAAAACACATAAGTTACCAAGATTGAATCATGAACCTTGAATCCAAGAAATAGGATATCTTCTTAGACCAATAACAAGAATGAAAGTTAAATTAGGAATCAAAAATTTCCCAACACAGAAAAGCCCAAAACCACAGGGTTTCATTAGTGAATTCTACCAAATGTATTTTTTTAATTAATGGCAATGATTATCAAAATCTTACAAGTAATGGAATAGAGGGAACATTCTATGAGACCAGTACTATCCTGATAACAAGCAGGATAAAAATAATATAAGAACAGGGGCACCTGGGTGGCATAGTCAGTTAGGCATCCAACCCCTGGTTTCAGCTCAGGTGGTGACCTCAGTGTTGTGGGATTGAGCCCCACATTGGGCTCCACAGTCAGTGTGGAGTCTGCTTGAGATTCTCCATCTCCCTCTGCCCCTCTCACTCGTGCTCTCTGTCTCTCTCTCTAAGTAAATCTTAAAAAAAAAAAAAGTATTAGAGTAAAAAAGTCTAGTTTGTCTGATATAAGTATTGCTACTCCAACTTTCTTTTGACATCCATTTGTATGATAAATGTTTCTCCAACCCCTCACTTTCAATCTGCAGGTGTCTTCAGGTCTAAAATGAGTCTCTTGTAGGCTTTTATCCATTCTGACACCCAATGTCTTTTGATTGGAGTATTTAGTCCATTTACATTTGATGTAATTTTTTTTAAAAGATTTTATTTATTTATTTGAGAGAGAAAAAGAGAACATGAGCTGGGGGATGGGGCAGAGAAAGAGAGAGAAGCAGACTCTGTACTGAGCAGGGAGCCAGACATGGGGCTTAATTCCAGGACCCTGAGATCATGACCTGAACCAAAGGCAGATGCTTAACAGACTAAGCTACCCAGGAGCCCTGAAAGTAATTATCAATAAATAAATATTTATTGCTATTTTATTACTTGTTTTATCATTGTTTCTGGAGATTTTCTCTGATCCTTTCTTATCGTTGTCACAGTGGTCTTTCATTTCCACTCAAATTATAGGAAACAAACTGAGGGTTTTTGGAGGGCAGATGGATGGGGGAATGGGGTAACTGGATGATGTGCATTAAAGAGGGCATTTAAAGTAATGAGCACTGAGTGTTGTATGCAACTGATGAATCACTGAATTCTACCTCTGAAACTAATAATACAGTATATGTTAATTAAACTGGATTTAGTTTTTTTTTTTTTAAATCAGAGAGTCCCCTTCAATATTTCCTCCTGGGCTGGTTTAGTGGTCATGAACTCCTTTAGTTTTTGTTTGGGAAACTCTCCTTCTATTCTGAATGACAGCCTCACTGGATAGAGGATTCTTGGTTGCAGATTTTTCCTATTCAGCATTTTGAATATAGCATACCACTCCTTCTGGCTTGCCAAGTTTCTGTTGAGATCTGCAGCCTGCCTATGGGTTTTCCTTATAAGTTAAGGACTTCTTTTGTCTTGCTGTTTTTAAGATTTTTCCTTTACCACCATATTTTGCCAATTTAATAACAACATGTCTTGGTGTTGGTCTGCTTTTGTTGATTTTGATGGGAGTTCCCTGTGCCTCCTGGATCTGGATGTCTGTTTTCTCCCCCAGATTAGGGAAGTTTTCTGCTATTATTTCTTTAAATAAATTTTCTGTCCCCCTTTCTCTCTCTTATTCTTCTAAGACTATTTTAATGATCCCTTAAGTATACCACTTGATATTTTTTATAAGAAAATGAAAATACTCTTGTACCCACCACACAAACCAAGAAATTGAACATCTTCAACATCACAGAAAATTCCCTCATGCCTTCCTCCAGCCAGTAAACCTCAGCCTCTACAATATAGAAAAGTTTGCATTTTGTTTGACCTGGTTTTGAACTTTTTATAAAAGAAATCATGATATGTGTATGCCCTCTTTTGCATCCAGTGTAATTCTCCCAATATTTCATCTGGAAGATTTATCTGTGTTATTGCATGTGGTTGTAATACATTCTTTTTATTTACTCTATAATATTCCATTGTGTGAATTTACTGCAATTTATTTATGGATAATTTGGCTTTTCTCCAGTTTTCAGTATTACAAATAATGTGTCTATTAAGTTCTTATACATAACTTTGAAAAACATATGTGCTCCTTTCTGTGGATTATATGCTTAGATGTGCAATTTCTGAGTCACCAGATCTATGTGTATTTAGCTTTAGCAGATACTGCCAGTGTTCTAAAATAACTGAGCCACTCCAGCAATTTATAAGAGTTCTATTGGCTCCATTGTGAGTATTTTGAGTGTTTTTTGTTGTAATGGAGGTGTGAGGTATCCTATTGTCATTTTATGTTGCATTTCCCTGATGCAAAGGGATATTGAATACATTTTCAAGAGTTTATTGGCCATTTGGATATTATAATTTGTCAAATGGCTGTTCCAAGATGTTATGTATTTTTTAGCTGGGGTTTTTGTCTTTTACTTATTGATTTGTAAGAGTTCCTGATACAAATCCTTTATTGGATATACATAATCATAAATATCCCAGGCTGTGGCTTCTTTTTTTATTCATAAAGTTGTCTTTGGTAAGCTGAAGTTCTTAATTTTAGCGAAATCCAATTTATCAATCATTTTCTTTACTGTTACAGCTTTTTGTGTCCTCTGAGAAATGTTTGTCCTAAGGATATGAAGATTTTTTTTTGTTATCTTCTAGAATCCTTATTATTTTTATCTTTTACATGATCTATGATCCATCTAGAATTGATTATTGTATGTGAGCCAAAGTAGTGGAATAGTGCCAAAATCTATCTTTTTCATCATGGATATCCAAACAACTCTGCACCATTTACCAGAAAATTGTCATTTTCCACTGCAATGCAATACACATTTGTGACATCTCAAGTGACCATTTACATGTGGGTCTGTTTCTGGACTATGCATTCTGTTTCATTTGTTTCTTTGTCATTGAACCAAACACACACTTGTAATTTCTTTTATTTATAATAAATCTTGATATCTAGTTATCTTTCTACAATATTCTTCTTTAATACTTGATTAGCTATGTGTGGTCTTTTGTAGATTCAGCTAATAAGCTCTCACAAAACAGCCTGCTGAAATTTGACTGGGGTTGCATTGAATCTATAAATCAAGTTGAAACAAGTGATAAGGTAACAGTTATCAGGTCTTCCAATTCATAATCATGATATATGTATTCATTTATTTCAGATTTTTAAAATTTCTCCCAGTAATCTGTTATAGTTTTCTCATAAAGTTATAACCTTTGTTGCATTTATTTTTACTTAACAAAATTTTTGATGTTATTGAAAATTGTACACTTAAAAATTCCATTTTTGAAGTAGTTGTTACTAGAATATAGAAATATACTTGATTTTTATATCAATAAATTGAGTTATTAATTTTAGTAGCCAATCTGAATATTACTTTGTATGTCATGTGTGCACAAATATGACATAGGTAAATATTATTATTTCTCATGTCTGTTCTTTGTTCTTTTTACCTTTCTTTCTTTCTTTGGATTAATCAATAATTTTTATTATTTGGTTTTTCTCTTATTAACTTCTTAAGTATAATTTTTTTATTATTCTTGTAGTGGTTGCCCCAGAAATTACAACACATTTACTGACCTAATTAATGTCTACCTTTAACTGATAATTTTAGCACTTTCTTAGAGAAAATGCTTAAAGCATTTTAATTCTATTTAACTTCCTCCTACGTTTTGTCCTATTGTTATCATTTATTTTAATTCTACATATGTTAAATGCACATTATTATAAGAAATAAATGGGGTGCCTGGGTGGCTCGGTTGGTTAATCAACTGACTCTTGGTTTTGGCTCAGGTCATGATCTCATGAGCCATGAGATCAAACCCCAGGTTGGGCTCTGCATTCAGTGGGGAGTCTGCTTGAAGTTTCTCTCCCTCTGCCCATCCTCCCACTGGTGTATGCTCACGCACTCTCTAAAATAAATAAATAAATATTTTTTTAAAAAGAAAGAATTTAAAGTTAGTCAAAAAATTCCCCTTTATGTGTTTTTCATCGCATCCTACACTTCTGCATTTCCATTTTGCATCCTTTTCCTTCTGCCTGAGGGGAAAAAGAATTTGTAGGCTTACTGACTGCAGATTATCTCAGCTTTTATGTCTGCAAATGTCTGTTTGGGTTTTTTTGCCTTCGTTGTTAAAGGCTAATTTCCCTGTGAATAGAATTCAAGTCTTTCCATTATTTTTTTTCAGCAAAATGTCTTTCCACTGTTTTTAACTTTCACCATTCCCATGGTTATTTCTTAAAAGATAATGTATGTTTACCTAAAAATATTTTTTAAATGACCCCTTTGTCTTTGGTTTTCAGCAAGTATACTACAATGTGACTGAGTGTAGTTCTCTGTATATGTAGCTTAAATAGTGTCATAAGGCTTCTTGAATCTATGACTTGGTATCATTTATTTCGGCGGAACATTGGTGTTTAAAATTTCTTCACATATTGCCCCTGTCCTATTTTCTTAGTCATCTTCTAATTACATGTAGATATTTTTATCATGTCCCTGTTTTTTACTCTCTTTTCTGTGTTGTCCATCTTTTTTTCCTGATTTGCTTCTATCTGGGTAATTTTTAATACCCTATCTTTCAGGACTCTGATTTTCCCTTCTGCCGTATTCTAATCTATGATTGAACCAATCCACTCAATTCCTAAATGGAATGATCTTTTAAGTTCTAAGAAAAACATAATAATTTCTTCTTATCTGATGAAAATTTCTATCATTTCATATATTCTCTTAAATATATTAATTCTAATGATTTTAAAGTCTATGTTTCATAATTTCAAAATCTTAAACAAACATAGCTTCTTTGGTTATCTTTTTTATTCTCTTGGTTTTCCTGGCATGCTTGGACATCTTTCATTGAATGCCAGACATTGTGAGTGAAAAATTGTAAAGAGTTTGGATCATTTTATATTTTTCCAGAGAAGATTTTATTTGTTTTTAGGAGGCAGAAAGAATATAGCAGATCACCTTCACCCAGTCTAGAATGGTCCCTTGCTTCTAGGGCATAGCTCTTTAGGGGTACAAAATTAAAACCAGGGGTATTGGGGCACTTGGGTGGTTTAATCAGTTAAGCATCTGACTCAGTTTTGGCTCAGGTCATGATCTCAGGATTGTGAGATCAAGCCCATATCGCAGAGTCTGCTTGTCCCTCTCCCTCTGCTTTCTCTCTCTCTCTCTCTTGCTTGCTCTCTCTTTGTCTCTTTATAAAAATAAATAAATAAATAAATAAATAAATAAATAAATAAATAAATAAAATCTTTTAAAAAATAAAATAAAACCAGGGGTATTTATCAGGAGTTTTTTTCTGTGATGAGCCCTAAACTGTTCTTTTTGTTTCTCTGGTACATTGAAGTGGTCAAAATCTCTGATTAGCTTTTTAAGTCTTAATAGCTACTTTCTCCCTGGCTTCCTAGTACCCTCTCCCTATGTGTTTCAGTTTTAAGTTAGCAAGTGCCTCATTGAAATGGCTGGCAAAATCTTCACCTCACTATTCTGCAGCTGCCTTCCTTCAGGTATCCTGGCCTTCTAGTGATGGTTGTCTTGGTGGTCTTAAATTCTGATCTTTGTCTTCCTAGTCCAATGAGACTGTCATGAAATCTAGGCTATTGCTTTCTCTTCATCCTCCATGCTCTGTATCTTGATTTGACAAATGACCAGAGAAGGAAAAGTTGCACAGGTTTGAGTCAGCTCAATGAGCTTCCTTTCTTTCCCAGATTTTAGCTACTTAAGTCCTGGCTGCCTTTATTGACATCTTAACTTTCAAAGAGTTGCTTTTTGTATTTTATTCAGATCTTTGAGATTTTTTTTTTTCATCTGGATGGTTTGTGTGATACTGGCTAGATCAGCATAAAGCCATGTGTGGTTATTTTTTCATCTTAAAAGCAAGTTACAAAGTAAAGAAGTTATAAAGTGATCCAACCGAAGTCTTATTACTAGTAATGGATGGAAAGCCAAATCTAATCTACATGTTTCTATTATCCCAGAAATTAATGCCTGTTTTAAATTTTTCTGCATACCTCTAACTAGAAAACTGTGCTAATATTTACTGCAGGAAATTTTGTTCCCTTGCTACATCACAGAATAACCTTAAGGACAAATCAAATATCTTAACTAAAGTTATGGCTACTTGCAGAGTAACATCTTTGGCAAACCATTAAACATCAATCCTTCAAAGTCTTGAGAGAAAGAAAGCATTATGCCTGATCTTTAAATAAAAACAAATAAATGAAATAGTGACTGTTGATTCATCAGCATGATAAAAAGCACTCATAAAATGAAGCATAGAGATTTCTCATCACATTATATAAAACATATCATATCTTACAATTATATCTTATTTGAGAAATATTTTAAATATTGAGATTTTCTTACAAAATTTGGTAGTTTTTTTAAACATACAACAAGTAACTCAGTAATTACACCAGCTAAAAGGTTTGCTTTTCCCTAACTTTCATGAACATACCTGCAATATAATTATAACTCTGTTGGGTCCTCAGAACTCATTGAGCAATTGGGGCTTCACCCTACTGGTCTAGCACAAGTTCTCTCCAATCCCAGAAGTCTTCCAGTGTCCCATTTCTAAACTCACTTCTTTCCCTCTTACACAACTTATTATTTAAGTGATCCATCATCTATTATTCCAGGGAACTAGCCTTCCTGAAAGTCATCATGAGAAACCATACAGTCCGGCAGTTAACAGATCAACGTGTGTGTGAATCCTGACTCTGCCCCTTTCTAGATGTATGAATGTGGGTAAATTACATTACAGTTATGAGTCTCGGCTTCCTAACCTGTAAAATGGAAATAATATCTATCACACAGAGTGAAATGGAGCAAGAAACGGAGTTAATGTACATAAAGCAACCAGTATAGAATGAGGCTTGTAATTAACAAATGATAATTATTTCATTTTGGGTTTTTAATAAAAATATTTAGACACAAATTAATAATAAGTATGGTTTCTACCAAATGAAGAGGTGGACTGTTCTTTAATAATTAAAGTATTTTGTGCTATAACTCCAAAATGTGGCCAAACTGCAATAAATATCATCATTTTGCTATACTCCTCAAAAAACTTTTAAGTTATATTGAAAGAAGAGATTTGATAACACTTGGTAACATTAACAATGTGATAAATTAATAAGATATTTGTTTTTCTATCATCTACATATCTCAGTAGATAGTAGCTTGAATGCTTCAGTGATGGTGCTCCCCAAGTGTCAGACCCCCTAGAGATACTCATTAAAATGCAAATCTTTGGGCCGCTCCTGAGAAGAGTTAAATCTGAATCTTTGGGGAAGAGGACTAGGCATCTTCATGTCCACAAGCTCTCCAGGAAACATTTTTATGTATTATGGTTTGAGAACAACTGCTTTATTGTTAAGTAAGAAATAAACCTTGCAGTCCTTACTTCCTTATGCTTACATCACCCCAACCAGAGATATTGTGATAAAGTATGTGTATTCAGGCATCAGTTACTGGAAAGAATCCAGGTAGGAAAAGCACACGTATAAAGTTATAACCTCAACCCTGAATTAGAAGAACTGTCTTGGGGGCGCCTGGGTGGCACAGCGGTTAAGCGTCTGCCTTTGGCTCAGGGCGTGATCCCGACGTTATGGGATCGAGCCCCACATCAGGCTCTTCCGCTATGAGCCTGCTTCTTCCTCTCCCACTCCCCCTGCTTGTGTTCCCTCTCTCGCTGGCTGTCTCTATCTCCGTCGAATAAATAAATAAAATCTTAAAAAAAAAAAATCAAAAAAAAATCAAAAAAAAAAAGGAGAACTGTCTTGGCTATAATATGGTGATAAATTCAGCTAGGTTGAAAATATTAACTCGATTATGAAAATATTATGCCAATAAGATTAATGTACCCAAATAGTTCCAACAATACTGAATATACTTAACTTCCAGTGATTTTTACCCTATGGATTAATCTAAAGCAGCATAAATAATTTTAAATTTTGAGCAAAGTTAGTACCTGTAAGCCCCTGTCATCATCTCTCATAGCATTCTACTCTCTTCCATTATGCAGTTGCCATATTTTTATTACACATGTTTTACAGTTTTTACAGTTGGGTCTTTGTTTACTGATCATCTGCAAGGTCAGAGTATCTGCTATACCACAGTGGTCCCCTGTGTATTTTGGTCTGGACCCAAAGCCAGCAAACTGCTAAGCAGACCACAGATAGTAAATATCTGTTGAATGAATAAAATGAATGTTTTACACATTGAAATTTTTTATTAGAGCTTAACCATAAAGTTGTGACTTTTCCTCTAAATACACGATTTTAAAGATATTTGTGGTATTACAAATAAGGAGATCCAGTGGCGTGTTGGTGAAAGCATGGACTTCTTAGTCAAAAGACCATGAATTTTAATTCCATGCCTATTGCTTTGGCTATGGGACCCATAGACAAATTATTTAACTATTATTTCTCTCAGTTTCTTCATCCCTGAAGCTTTTCTAAACTAATAAAGTATAAAGGACAATTAGATAAGTAGAAATATCTCTCAGATTCAGAAGGTAGCAAAAATATAGGCAGTGGAAAGAAGCAGAGAATTTCTGGTTACAAGAGCACTAGCAAGTTTTCACTCCCATATTAGCTGTTCTTTCCTCTCAAAATGACTTTTCATGACAAACTGCAATCCAACTAGATTGTAATTTTAGAAACCTCACAGATAAGCGATAAGTACTCACAGAGTGTTCAAATTCTTGAGTTTCTTGAAGGCACTCCCAGGAATTTCTTGTATTCTGTTAAACCTCAAGTCTCTGGGAACATAAAAAAGAAGAAGCAAGATTATAATATGTGGATTCCAGTGGTGTTATTATTTCCAGAAACTTGAAAACTAATTCTCCTTTTATAACCAAATTATGGCACTAAAGGACTAAACATAAGACAGAATTAGGTACATTATGTGCAGTCATTATGTAAGTACATTTTTTATAGCAGATTATACATATCAGGTGCTATATGCTAGTCCAAAAGTGCCAGACAAGTGCAGCTGGCTACAGAGCTCTTCATGGTGTTAAAGGCATTTAACAAAGTGTTAAAGACCATTTTCTTTAGGTTGTATTTGTATGGTACTAAAAAATTCTATATACGGCAACATGCCAATTGAGCATAATTAATTTGGATGATATTGATAGATCAGATGTCACTTATCAACTCAACATAACACCATTACTTGGGTTTAGGCAAAATTATTATTAATTAATTAATTTTTCTTCATAGTACAGAAATATAACAGCCTTCTAAGGAAGTATTAAAACAAGTCAACAAAACAATAAGTGTAAGAGAGACAAACAACATTCTCTTTCATCAATTAATACATTACTTTATTCAGCATGTAAATTATTGAGCACCAACTACATGCAATATATTGTGTTCAGTAATAGGGACACAAAGATGAGCAATATATGGTCCCTGATACTGAGCAGGCACAGTTGAGTTGAGGATTACAAACAAATAATTACACACTAGTATATAAAGTATTAGTGGTACAACAGAGCAATAAACAAAATGTTCTGCACAGGTAACCAACTTAGGTTTTGGTCTGCCTAGACCCTCTCTATCAGTGAAAGAAGAACCCACTCCACTGCCTATGATTTTGATAGAAATGTCAATCATGCACCCTTCAAGAGGGTGACTAAGTCCAGACAACTGTCTCCTTGGACACACTGTTTCTTCCGTGGGGAGCATATGACTCAAGCAAAGCATATTGGGGGCATTCATGAGTGTTGCATAGCTATGAATAAAATAGTGTTATGTTCCTTGTCTGGAATAAGAGATTATGAAAAATGAGTATCTAGGGCTATTATTGTCCAGAGTAGAGAATAAAGCCAAGCAGAGACAAACAGGGCCAAAATATGGGAGAAGAAAACAAAGCCCTGTATCCAGCTGTGCCTGAGACCAAATTTACCTCCTGACTTTTCAGTTATCTAGGCAATAAACTGTCATTTTGATAAGTTTATTTGAGCTGAGTTTATATCACTAATATAAGGAGCACAGGAAAAAGATGAAATAATTAGTTTGGAAATATGAGACCCAAGGGAAATGATATTGGAAAATTTTTACAAAGCATTAGCGTGTCAGGAAAACAAACAAACACAAAAGCAAAAACAAAAAACAAAATATCTATTTCCCCCCAATTAATTTCTCAAAATAAAATTTTTCACCACCGTTAAGAAGTAGTTTATTTTAGAATAATTGATTCAAAAATCTTTATAAGATTACCTTAAAATTCTATCATTTTATGTTTCTTTTGACTTTGGAAGAATATGTACAATTTTATAGGAGCTTTTTCAATTAAATTTATTCAATTAAATCTTGATATCAAGAAATAAAAAGGATGCATGAAATTTTTTTAAAAGGTATTCAATTAAAATAACTCATTGTGAATACATGTCTTTGTAAGATAGAATGCACTGCTTAAACATCATACATTGTTACTCGATGTGTCTGTACTATATTTTTAAAAGAAACTTTAGAAATGATGTGAAATTCTCACTATAAACATATAAGAGATAAAGTTATATAAATCCAAATACCCTAGATCCTTGGTTTCCCTTCAACACAGAAGCTTTAAATTACAGAAAGGACTCTCCTCTCACATCAAACCATAAATTCTAATAGTCCTCCCAAATTGAGCTTCCAACAATACAAGAAGGGAGTAAACACAAAAGGATAAATCACATTCCTTTTTTTAGGCTTTGAAATTTTAAAAATTCAGAAAGGTACAAATAAGAAAATAATACTCTTTATTGTCCATATCCAGAATTAACAACTGCTTTCACTTGATATAGTTGCTTCTATTCATAGTTCCACACATTTTTATTTTGATTATACAAATCACATGTAAAAATATATTACAGGTAAATAAAAGTTTCTTTTAACCACTATCTTAATTTTAGCTATGTCTCCCTCTTCTCACATATAACCTCCTCTCCTGAGTGTGATGCCTCTTTTCAGACACATACATATACATAGGGATGTGAATAAATATAAGTGAAATGTATACATTAAAAATATGAAAATACACATAATATAGATAAATATAAAATATTTAGTGTTTTTAAATTTATAGAAATGGCATTAAACTTCCTATAGTTTTTAGAACTTCTCTTTTTCCCTCTCTACTGCATCTCTTCTGGGTGATTCCTTGACACATAAAGATCTCGATATTTATCCCCAACTCTTCTATAATATTCCACCATGCAGACAGGCCACAGTTCGTTTATATATTCCCTTTATTGACAGCCATTTGACTGTTATCGATTTTTTGCAACATTTACAAATAACATTTCAATAAACAAACACACATGTCTCCTTGTGCACATGAAGAAATGTTTCTCTGGAACATATTTAGAATTAGAATTGCTAGATCAGGGGCGCTTGGGTGGCACAGCGGTTAAGCGTCTGCCTTCGGCTCAGGGCGTGATCCTAGCATTATGGGATCGAGCCCCACATCAGGCTCCTCTGCTATGAGCCTGCTTCTTCCTCTCCCACTCCCCCTGCTTGTGTTCCCTCTCTCGCTGGCTGTCTCTATCTCTGTCAAATAAAAAAAATTAAAAAAAAAAGAATTGCTAGATCATAGTGTATGCACAGCTTCAGTTTTACAAAATGATGCCAATTCCAAATTTATTTTCGTTAGATACTACAGCAGTAATATATATAACTAAGAATAATGTGAAGAGATTCTTGAACTAATCACCAAATTGCAAATTTAAACTTTTCACTGGATTGATTTAAGAGTCAAGGTGCTAAGTGTGTTGGTTATCAAAATTCCCTCCTGTCTTCACTAGTGAGCAAAACTAAGGTGTCCTGCCCAAGAATAGTGTGGCAAAGTGTCTACAGTCCCAGGGGTTATTCAGGGGACTGTGAGATACATGACCCATGGTTCTCACAGCTCAGGAAGCCACAGGGTACTTCTCCCAGAGAAGCAAAGCACACTTAGAGACCCAAAGATTATTTCCCTATTGACTTAAACTCCCATAAGGCATATTCAAATGCACCGAAGTCAGCATGTTAACATTCGTCTTCTTTGCTAATATATTCTACCACATAAACTTCTGTAGTTAGGTACCTTATAAACTAAAACTCTAAGGATTGACTTCCCTTCCTAATTTGAATTGCTGCATTTTAAGATTGCATATGGGGCATTATACAATGCATTGCTGAAGGTAGTATTTACCATACCTTTCTATGAAATTACACTAAAAGATCGTCTGAATTCAAATAACCACAAAATTTGGATCTTACTGCCTTCTGCGTAAATAAGTTTATCCAAAAATATAATTTATTTTCCCATATTGCCTCTATTATGTTCAAGATGGATCACTAAAATTTTACCCACACAAAATTTGTCATTTATATAAAACTTCCCTTAACATAATTTGTAGCATTGTATTTTCACTCTGCATAGAGTGAAAATTGAATTTTTATATATCCTGCACAAGTCATCCCTTTATGATATATGTAATATTGATAAAATAATATTCATAAAAATAATAATTATTATTTAGCACAATTTTCATCCCATTCATTGTTCCCTAGAATTCAATTTAGAAGCAACTTTAGGAAATGCACCAAGATGAAAACTGAGCACATGGTGCTTACTGGCAGTAGTTAAACATGAGTTTGTCCGTCTATTTGTCTCTATGGCCTGCCTGCCCCCAGCTCAAGCTGCTAAAGCTGAAGAAGAAATGTTTAATGATTTTTATGGTGAGAAATTTGGAATTGATGTTTTTAACCAATAAAAGATGCGTTTTAGTTCAAATTCAATCCAGAAGATTCTCTTTCTAAAAAGAGTTTTAAATGATTCTCCCATTGGACACAGGGAAGAGAACAAGCATGGACAGACAGCAACGTGAACTAGCCTGAAATAAATTCGCATAGCTCAAGATCATGTTATTTAGTTCCGCCAGGAAACAGGGCACACCACGCCCACATCACCACTCATTACACAACCTCTGGGTGGGTTAGATGGAGTTATACTATGTCTGTGTGGAAAAGTCCAGAGAAAGACCTTACAGAGCGAGAGAGAGGCTAGACCTTGCCCAGAGGTCTGAGGTTCCCAGTATATTTTATGAATGCCAAACATTGGGCATATTTTTTAAAAACATTAAACAAGTGGGTATCTAAACATGAAAAATAAAATTGTAATTGTCCACAGATGGTAATCCAGTTTAAGTTGTAAGATGAATGCAATGCTCTTGAAAAACACTATCAGCCTGCCCTGGGACTGAAAGCATAGGTCATTAAGAGATAAAATCAAAGTCTAAATTTGAGTTCTTGAAGGTGAGACCCAGGCTACGCAGATGTCTGGCTCACTGTGGTGTGGGTCGTCCTAATAGCGCCCTAGTTGGAGATGGTCTTCAGGTTTATCGTGAGTAGACACCTGAGCTAAGGGGGCCCATTCCTAGCCATTTTAGCTAAGAATCTGGCACTGAGAGAGCAAAGCAAATAAGGGAAACTCTCAGAGAGCACCAACTTAACGGGCTGATTTCTGTCTGAGGGTGCTACTTGTTTTCTCACAAGCGAGATATATTCATTCTGGCAGAAAGCCTATCTTCATGAAAAAAAGATCAAGCAGATCTGTACTTGAGCCAAAAGCATTCAACTAAGTCACTGTAAAGTCAAAAGCATAAAACTGCAGAAACAATGTAAGCAGGTTCTAGTCTCCCCTTGCTTTCAGGAAGGGTGGGAGGGAGTGAGATGACTCCTGATAGCCCAGCCATCATCATCTCTTCTGTCTGTCTCTTGTGTCAAAGCCATGTGCATACTCTGCTCCCTGCAGCCAGGTTTTCTGTTATTCTGATCCTAACTCATAGAGCTATCCTGGCTTCCATCTCCTTTCTCAGCTGCTGTCCCATGTGCCATCCCCTCATCCGTGGTGTCTAGACTGCCCAGACCTTGGAATCAGGGGAAGAATGTAAGAGATCTCTCCTGTTGCCCTAAAACATCTTCTTTACCTTTCCATCTTACAGTCCTTTCAGGGTAGGAATTGGAAAAACATTTTCCGGGCCTGAGGAAGAGAAGTTGGAGGACACCTGATTTCCAATCATCTTCTTTGATTTTCTCTGTTCACTTTCTGTCTGCCAAGTGTCAAGCAGCCAGAGCTTGAGTCTATCATCCATTGCTGTTTGTTGGGCCTGATGTTAACCTGTTATGAAGGGTAATTTATTTGTCAACTTGACTAAGCCATGGTACCCTGATTTTGGTCAAACACCAGTCTAGATGTTGCTGTGAAGGTATGTAATTTTTTGTGATTTACACCAAAATCAGTAGACTTTGAATAAAGTAGATACCCTCCATAATGTGGGTGGACCTCATCCGATCACTTAAAATCCTTAAGAGAAAAAGATGCGCTGAGAAGGGGGGAATTCTGCCTCCAGACAGCCTTCACCGTCAAGCTGCGAATCAACTTTTCCCTGGGTCCCCAGCCTGCCAGTTTCCTCTTCAAAATTCAGACTTGCTAGCCTCCACAAGAGCATGAGCCAATTCTTTAAAATGAATCCTTCTCTCTTTTCTCTTGCTCTGTCTTGGAAAAATCCCATTTATCTCTTCATTCTATTGGTTTTGTTTCTCTAGAAAATCCTAACATACCCAATATGACCCTCCTGGCTGAAGTGGAAATGGTGGTGTCCATTCACTCCTTCACTCAGAGTAGCTTTTCTGAAGACATGGCCCACACTTGGCCAAGTGTCATCCCTTTTAAGGGAGACGCAGGTAGTTTCAATGAATCAAACAGGCCATAGGTAAGAAAGGATTGAACACCTGGCCAGAGAGGCTCAACGAAGCTTTCCAAACCTGTATGGAATATGCGCAGTCACTGAAGGGCCTCCCAAGGTCAGGTCTTCATCTCAGAATTCTCTGAGGAGGGTGGCTCTGAGGGATCTCCATTCCTGACAAGGTGCTGCTGCAGTGTTCAAGTGAAAATCATCACTAGCTATACTGAGACCACCAAGTGAGGAACACAAGAAAAGAAGGGCAGGTCTCATGTGAACATTGCCTTGGGTTGGTGCTGGGTAGATAGTACTGGCATTTTTCCTTTTTTCCCCCCACATGTTTGATACTTATCTACATATCTTTAATAATGGCTAAAGTGTCTATACATAAATCACAACACTATAAAGACTTCAAAGATGTTAGAACAACCTTATAATAGTTTCTCAATCTAGCTTCTTCATTTTGCTCTTCAATGAAATTTCCAGCCCAGCTCCATGCTATTTTTCAGAAATGGATTATAATCACCTCTCAAACTATGAATTAAACCAAACTGGACTGAAGCTCTTTCCACTGCACTTGTTCACAAAATCCCTGGGATGAGGAAACCAATTAAACAATGAGTCTTAAAGCACTGGGAGCCAGCAGGTGCTCATAGAAAGTTAAAATTGGAAGGTAACAGGGGAAAACACACACACACACACACACACACACACAAGCAAGAGTTAGGTTGTACTTTTCTCTAATACCCCAGTTTCTTACAAGAAACAAGTAGTACTATTATAATCTTGAAGAACTTGAACTTTTAAAAAGAAGTTGTCTTATAGACTAATTAGTCCAACGTCTGTCTCTATGTGTAAGACAGGAAGGAAAAGTAAAGGGGAGAGGAGAGAAGTGGAATACAAGTACATATTCATCCTGGCTAAATCTTAACACTACCTCTTCAAGGCAGGTATTAATATATTGATTTCAGAGCTGGAACATTTCATTCAAAACATTTCATTCACCTCAAAGCAAAGCAAGTGACCATGGGGAATGGCTCCCAAGTGTGCTTACAAAGCAGGCACTGTCTACAGACTCCCACCTTACCTTAAACTCCTGCTGAGGAAAATAGGCCCAGGACAATGGAAGGGTACATTCATCATCTGTCAGCCACTGAGGACCAGAGGCTGTATCAGAAAACACTGATTTTCATTTTAGTATAATTTCCACCTCATTATCCTAAACCAAATTCCCACTTCCCTCAGACAGGGCAGTTAGCATTCCATTTAAATCCTTTGTCTTTCAGAGGTTATGTGGCTGGAATTAACAAACACCTCTATGTGCACAAATGAGCTAACAGTGATAATGTCAATGGAAGGTGTGAACCAGTCCAAGGTAAGTCAGTATGAACGCGGGTGTCCAGCTGCACTACTCAGGTCATTAAAAGCACCCAAATGTAAAAGAAAGCATTATAATTTTGAAGCATGGTGTTCCTGTCTGTGGAAACCTAAAGAGAACAGACAACCTGACAAAAACAGTTCCAGACTTTTTTCTTTCTTTATGTACCTGGTCCTTCCAGCAGATGTCACTAAAGGGCAGTCCTCTCTTCTAGGTCAAAGAAATGATTTCGAGGAATATGAGGTGGTTTAATATGTCCTAAATGTCACGGTGCCAGAAGGACTAGACTACAGGCTGAATAGTGTTCGCTGAATCCCATTCATTTGCATGTGAAAATAGCAGCCAGCAGCAAAGCTTCACTTTGAGGGCATAATATACCACATTGCATAAAGTCATGTCTTTTGGGGAATTAGAAACTGTGAGTGAATTTTCACACAAAACTCAAGTGTAACCTCTTGAATGTAAAGACATTGCTAACTGTGATTTAGGTGAAAACATATTTCAAAATAATAAGATTTAACTTTTCAAATTAATTACTTAACATAATTCACACTGTTAGGATCATTATGATACTATGCAACAATTTTAACTGTTTCTGTCTCCACTTTTCATGTTAAGCGTGGCTTGTTCGAATGCCCTGTGCTTGGGAGAGTGGCCAAAACTATTGGATCCTGCTAGACAAGTATGCCACATGAGCCAATAAACACAGTCTGAAAGAACAGTACAGAATCCCTGAGATCAGACTTGGTTATATTTTTATCCTGGATTACGTTTATCTTGTTTGTCCTTCCTGTTTCCTACTATTGGGTTGCTACTTTGTTCTGGGGGAGTCAGAAAGATCTCCCCTGACCTGGTTCTTCAACATGTATTTGATGACCAAGGACTTGTCAGGGGTGAGATTCACTTCTAGGGCGCCCTGTGCCACAGGATAAAGCTGATCTTATTTACATGTCACATATCTAGCTCCATACCTCCGTGCCTGTCCCCAGGCACACTGGAGTGAAATAAGCCAAGCTTTTTAATCACATATTGGTCACACTGTTATATAAGTCTACATATATGCACATGCTGTTCCTTTATCTGGAATGTCCTTCCCTTTGTTCTCTATCACATATTCAAGTACCCTCCAAGACAACATGTAAGTATCACTTCTATGATGAAGTTGAAGGCACCGCCTTTGGAGCAGCCTCACAGTTGGTCAGAAGGAAGCTCAGCCAGTGATCGCAGCTCTGTCAGCTGCACTATCTACTTGGGTGTCTGCCCCTCTCTGTCAATGCCTAGACTGTCTTCCACAATGCAATGCTGGCATGAGCCTCCAAATCCATCCTTTATTTCCTCAGGGAAACATTCCTTGACAACTTCTCTCTGGGGTCCTATGTTCTCCTTCAAGGCCTTTGCAATGGGAGGGAGTTTAGTGTTGTGGTTAAGAGTGCAGGTTTCAGAACCAAAGAAGCACACTGAATTTGGTCTTGGCCACTCTCTAGCCATGTGACTTTGGACAAGCCCATACTTTCTCTGGGGTCCCTCATCATAAAATGTGGACAATGATACTCAGCCCATTGTACTAAATATCATAATTCACACAAATCATTAGAATAGTGCCTAGCATGTGGTAAATGCCAGCAGTTGTAACATTACCATCACCAATATAAATTCTGTTATTATAACATTTTAAATGCAACATTGTAATTTTCTAATTATAGTGTCTGTGCTTCCCACCCAACACAGCTAAATTGGGAGCTCCTTCAGAGCAGGGAATATGTCTAAGTCTTCCTTGTATACATAGCGCAAAGTTTTCGTCCCGAGCACAAGTACTGAGACAGAGCATTTAATAATAACAACCACAACAATAATAACAGTGGGATGAATCAGATATGGTCCATAATAGGCAAAATAGGAAATACTAGAACAAATACAAAATACAAATATAAAACAAATGAAAAGTCAGGTTTCAGTTCAGTTGCATATAAGACACTCATCAGTAGACGAAAAATCAACTTTTATAAATATTAGTAAAAACATACTCTAATTCAAATTCCATTTTTCAGAAAGAAAAGAGAAATTCAGTTAACTGAATGTATAGTTATTCCTCTATGAAATTAGACACTGACAACTGCAATTCTGTACCTGGGCGTCACACACCAGATTGGCCTGACTATTGGGAAATGGGACCTGTATGCTACGGACAATGACTGGAAATCAAATATCCATACAACTACTTCATACCCGTAATTATCAGAGAAGCTGACAAAGACATTAGATTTTGCAATAGCCTTGACTTCTCAAATATGTGATGTCTTTTGGAAAATATATTTCTGTCTATAATTTCAGTAAATTATTTAACATTTTTGCTTCTATCTCCCATACCAAGATTTGCATGCCAATGATAACAACTGAGGAAAAAAGTCTAATTTTATTTCCAAAAGAAAGAAGCCTCTATATTTAGTATTATTGTTGCATTTGTTTGTCAGCTCACTGAAGGTGACTTTCTCCTTTATCATTTCATTCAAATTGTCCTGGCCCAGGCCATCTATGCACTCTTGATGGGTAAAGTCAATGAATTTGCTTGAGTTATCATTTTACTTTGTCTTTTGATGTCATTTGATAATGTTAACTCCCTTACTCTTTAAGCCCTCCTGGATTTTCTCCTTTCTCTCCTAATAGTCTGTCTCAGACTCCTTTTCCAGATCATGTTCTTTTTGTTTGCCTCCTAAATGCTGATGTCTCTAAGGCTGTGCCTTCGGCCCTCTTCTTTCCCCCGTTAACCTTCTCAAGCAATCCTATCCACTATTTTGGTTTCCGTGAAACTATGAAAGAGCGAGGAAACATGAATGACATATGAGAAACGTGTCTGTATACATACATATACATTCGTGTATATTCAAACACACACATACCAAATCTCTACCTTTCTCTTAAGATATCTACCACATTCTCCATGCCTGACATTAATCCAGCCACTTGATTTCTGTAATAGAGGTACCAAAGGCACCTCAACCTTCCCCAAGCCTTGCTCTGAATATCCACCCAGACACAAAATCACAAACCTAAGAACACATCTGTATAGCTTTCAGGTTCCCTCTGAGTCCTACCACGGGCAAGTCCTATGGCCACATCATCACCATTCAGATAATCTGTATCCTCATGCATTCTTTATATGCCCCTTGCATGCAGCTGTGGAGGATTTCTGTAGGAAAGGAATCATTTTTGTTTTGTTGTTGATTTATTTTAAGCTTTCCAGTTTAAAATCTTTCAGTGGCTCTTCATTGTCAGCAGAGTCCAACTGGAACTGCTTGTATGGTATATGAAGCCTTCCCTGATTCCCCTACTTGCCTGCCTTTCACCTGCAAATACTTCTGACACCCTATGTTTTAGCCATGCCAAAGTGCTTTTGATCTCTAGAACATCTCAAGACATATCATGCTTTCATGGCTTTTGCTTTTGTTTTATTTATTTATTTATTTATTTATTTATTTATTTATTTATGTTAGTATGCTGACTAACATAACTCTATGGCTTTCAACGTTGTTGTTCTTTCTTTCTAGAATTCCTTCTCACCATCCTACCCTAGAAAACACCCATTCATCTTCAAGCATTATGCTTAATAGTGATCTCTTCTACACAGTCAAGAACCTCATTAAAAAACCTAATCATTACAATTGCTTCAAAATGAATAAATTCCTAGGAATAAATTTAACCAAGGAGGTAAAAGATTTGTACACTGAAAACTATAAGACATTGATGAAAGAAACTGAAGATGTAACATAAATGGAAATAAATTCCAGGCTTGCAGATTGGAAGAATATTGTTAAAATGTCCATACTACCCAAGGAAATCTACAGATTCAATGCAATCCCTATCAAAATTTCAATGGCATTTTTCACAGAAATAGAACATATAATCCTCAAATCTGCAGGGGACTTCAAAAGACCTCACATAGCAAAAGCAATCTTGAGAAAGAATAAAAAACCAGAGGCATCACACTTCCTAATTTCAAGCTATATTACAAAGTTATTGTATTATAGTAATCAAAGCAGTATGGTAGCGGCATAAAAATAGAGACCGAGATCAATGGAACAGAACAGACAGCCCAACAATAAACCAACACAACTAATTTATGACAAAGGAGTCAAGAATATACAATGGGGAAAGGACATTCTCTGCAATAAGTGGTGTTGGGAAAACTGGACAGCCACATGCAAAAGAATGAAACTGGACCACTATCTTACACCATACACAAAAATTAAGTCAAAATGGATTAAAAACTTGAATGTAAGGCCTGAAACCATAAAACTCCTAGAAGAAAACATAGGCAGTAAGCTCCTCAACATTGGTCATGGTGATGATTCTTTTGGATTTGAAACCAAAAACAAAACAACAAATGCAAAACTAAGTAAGTGGGATATATCAAACTAAAAAGCTTATGTACAGCATAAGAAACCATCAACAAAATGAAAAGGTAACCTATTGAATAGGAGAAAATATTTTCAAGTCTATCTTGAAAGGGGCTAATATCCAAAATATACAAAGAACTACAACTCAATACCAATAATTAAACAAACAGCCCAACTAAAAAAATGGGCAGAGGATCTGAATATTTTCCCAAAGTGGACACAGAAATGGCCAACTAGTACATTAAAAGGTGCTCAATATCACTAATCATCAAAAAAATGCAAATCAAATATACAGTGAGATATCACCCACACCTGTTAGAATGGCTATTATCAAAGAAGAAGAAGAAGGAGGAGGAGGAGGAGGAGGAGGAGGAGGAGGAGGAAAGGAAGAGGAAGAGGAAAAGGAAGAAGAATGAAAAGGAGAAAAAGAAGAAACAACAACAGTTAGCAAAGATGTGAAGAAAAGGGAACCCTTGTGCACTGTGGGTGGGATTGTAAATTGCTGCAGCTACTGTGGAAGACAGTATGGGGGTTTCTCAAAAAATAAAAATAAAACTACCATATAATCCACAATTCCACTTGTGGGTATTTATCTGAAGGAAACAAAACATTAATTGGAAAAGATAGGTGTGCCCTCATGCTCTTTGCAGCATTATTTACAATAACCAAAACATGGATGCAACTTAATAGTCCATGAATGGGTGGACAGATTTTTTAAATGTGGTATATACAAGGAAATATTATTCAGTCATAAAAAAGAAGGAAATAAGCATTTGCAACAACATGGATGGACCATGAAGGCATACGCTGAGTGAAATAAGTCAGACAGAGAAAGATAAATATTTATATGTGGATCAAAAGAGAAACAAAAGAAAGGAAAGCTCAACTGTGCCTTCAGGGTACCTTTCCCCCTTCCTTAGCTACTATTCTGTAAGCATCTGCAACACAGCCCACAGTGCCCTCTGTGCCAGGCACTGAGCATGGTCACTGAGATGTGATTTGGTTCAACAAAGAGGTGAATGAATGAGTGCATTACACTCTTAAGAGTTCCAAAATATACCTTTTGCAAAAACAAAGTATTTTCCCCGTGTTATCCCTACTAAATCTATGCACAATGAAAACTGGGAAAAAAAGAGTATTTATTTATGACTTACAGAAAAATGGTTTGCCCTCTTTTCTTTACCCATCTGCTATTTTTCATGGCTGGTTGTCTGTAATGGTATTTTTGTACCACAATTTACCCCACCGTGAGATCAGCAGTAACTTCTCATCCAAAGAGCTAAAGATGTTAAATAAATGTCTATGACCTCACTACATTATAGAATAGGATAACAAGACCGAGAAATCAACATGCTGAGAAAGTGGTCACAATAGCACAACTGTTTGAAAGTGCAACTTCAGTTCTTCTCACTAAAAACACACAAAGAGGAAGGGGCTGCTTTTTGGAAAGCTATTTGCACTAGAGATATGCTCAGAATTAGCCTACAGCATGTGGTCACATTACACATTTGCTCATTCCATAGCAAAGCCTTTTGTTTTAAGGCTCAGAAATGGGTTTTCACAATTCTGCTTCCATCTGCATCCATGCCTGTAAATCATCCTGTTTGAAATATCAGGTTGACACCATAGTTGAGCCCCTTGGGTGAGATTCTGCCTCTAACATAGCTGAATCCCTGAGTGAGAAGTCATTGGACCATCCATTTTTAGTGTCACAGTTAGGAACTTTTGTGTCAACCTCAGAAAGCTTACCAACATTGTAGAAGCTTAAAAGAGGGACTAACCAGTTCACCAACCAATTATGGTGAACATTATCTACTTCCACCACTTTTAACCATAATAGAAAATCTTATTTCCAATGAATTATCATGTTAGTAATACAACAGACTAAAAGAAGAAAAGATCTCTTATAGGAAGAATTTTACTCAACCTAGTTCTCTCTATAGTATCTGTAACTTATTTGTACAAATAAGTTTGTACAAATGACTGCTGGTGTTACGTTTCAATTTACAGTACAGATCATAATTCATGCCACAAAATTCTCCAATCCCATAATATACACAATTCTGACATCTACATCATTAGCATTTTCATTAAGAATTCAAATAATACATTAAACAATATTATCTTCTATTAAAAAATTATTCTTCCTTTAAGCAGTACAAGAGATAAAGATTGAAACTTATTCTTTATCAAAAGTCCCAGATATTTCTAGAAATATTCCCTGATCAGAAAATCCATAAACTTCTAAATGGTCTTACATACAATAAATGACCAGTAAACATTTGTTGAGGAATGATGCATGTATGTATGTATGTATGTATGTATGTATGTATGTATGTATGTATGTAAGGACAAATGTATGAATAGATGGATAGATGTGGGTTCTTTCAAGAAGACAATAAGTATAAATTAAAACAAGTATTATGAAAAATAAATAATATAGTAGCTCACACACTGATCACTCAGAAAGTGTATGATAAAAAGAATGAATGAAGTGAATGAATATGTTAAAATATCAACTTATTTTATCCCTCAGAATAACCAAAAACAATCTGTTGGAAGAAATCTGTCAATCATGTATTTCAATCCAGATTTAGAAAATAAGGAAACAGTCTACGAAAGTTCATAGAATTAACCAGAAAGGGGACTAGATATCAGATCTTCTGACTTTGATTCAAGTGATTTTCCTTTAGAGCACATATTGTTTGCTTCTGGTACAAAAATGGAAAAAAAAATGGTACTGTTGTGACCTATTTTCAGAGAAACTTTTTTAATCAGCAAAAGAATACTGTACAATTCACTGTAGCTTCTAGTCAGCAGTTTTATAGTATGACTGGAATGATGGAATGATTATAATTGCTTACTTAGGTTTTGGAAACACTTTTAACTTCTTAGGCAATTTATGATTTATGGCATCCTTTAGTCTCTTGATTAGGAGATGGTTGGTCAGACTGTTCAGGGTAACTTCAGGGTTTGTCCTACAGTTTGGCAGGAATTTATTACATAGGTAGGTGCACACATAAGCATTACACAGACTCATAAAGTGAGAGTAAATTCCTGATTTAATTAACCAAAGATTATAAAATAACTATCAAGAACAAAATGGCCATACAGGGCAGGCCTTAGCCAGCCTTTCCTGAACTTCAGAATCCAAGACAGAGACATGTTAATCTAACGGATGGGATTTTTTAACCACTTACGAAATGGTATTTTTACATACACACACACATACGTGCACACAAAGAATACCTCTACGAACACCTAAGAACATAGAATATGTTCTTCTCCAGATTGTCTCTAATTCCACAAATGCATTTATAAACAATGAAGTAATGCCATTATGATTTATGATTCTTATGACAAATCATTTCTGTGATTTTTTAAATCATTTTTAAATTGCTCGTTTGGTGATAAAGTATGAGGCACTAGAAAGCCCTGGGTTTTAGATTAAGGTTTCCTCTTAACTAGCTGTATGGCACTGGCAATTTCTTTAACCTCTGTGAACTGAATGAAGTGTCTTCATTTGGGGAAAGATAAAATTTATTTACATCTGCACTAAGTAACACTCTTGCCAAATCTAATAATTAGGTATAAAATCATCATTAGTCTATTTGCTTAATAATTATTATCAGTCTGTATTAGCTTAATAATTATAGTACTGAAAATCCATATGTTCTAAATAAAAATCTTGCAGTGTCCTTCTTAGGAGTTAAACTTTCAATAAAACCTAAAAAGTTTTCTCCTTTTATAGCCTTCCAGAAATTACAACAACAAAGACCTGTGTAGTGTTACACTGTTTACCAAATCCTATTTGTTTGTTTGCTTTGGATCTGGGTTTTTGGTGGGTTTTTTTTTTTTTTACTCTTTTTAAATTAACATATAATGTATTATTGGTTTCAGGGGTACAGGTCTGTGATTCATCAGTCTTACACAACACCCAATGCTCACCACAAAACATACCCTCCCCTTGTCCATCACCTAGCCACCCCATCCTCCCAACCCCTTCCCTCCAACAACCCTCAGTTTGTTTCCTAAGATTAGAGCCTCTTATGGTTTGTCTCCCTCTCTGGTTTTGTCTTGTTTCATTTTTTCCTCTCTTCCCCTATGATCCTTTGCCTTGTTTCTTAAATTCCTCATATCACAGAGATCATATGATAATTACCTTTCTCTGATTGACTTATTTTGCTTAGCATAATACCCTCTAGTTCCATCCGTGTCATTGCAAATGGCAAGATTTAATTTTGTTGATGGCTGTGTAATATTCCATTGTGTATATATACCACATCTTCTTTATCTATGCATCTGTCAATCTGGGCTCTTTCCATAGTTTGGTTATTATGGATATTGCTGCTATAAACATTGGGTTGCAGGTGCCCCTTCAGACCACTACATTTGTATCTTTGAGTTAAATATCCAGTAGCACAATTGCTGGGTCATAGAGTAGCTCTATTTTCAACTTGCTGAGGAACCTCCATACTGTTTTCCAGAGTGGCTGCACAAGTTTGCATTCCCACCAACATTGTAGGAGGGCTCCCCTTTCTCCTCTCGTTTCCTGATTTGTTAATTTCAGCCATTCTGACTGGTGTGAGGTGGTATCTCATTGTGGTTTTGATTTGTTATCTATCCCTGATGCTGAGTGATGTTGAGAACTTTTTCATGTGTCTGTTGGCCATTTGGATGTCTTCTTTGCAGAAATGTCTGTTCATGTCTGCTGCCCATTTCTTGATTGGATTATTTGTTCTTTGGGTGTTGAGTTTGGCAAGTTCTTTATAGATATTTGATACTAGCCCGTTATCTGATTCATCATTTGCAAATATCTTCTCCCATTCTGTTGGTCGTCTTTTGATTTTGTTGACTGTTTCTTTAGCTGTGCAAAGCTTTTATCTTGATGAAGTCCCAATAGTTAATTTTTGCCTTTATTTCCCTTGCCTACCAAATCCTATTTAGAAATAAATGTCTGAGTTTTCTCCTAAAGTACATAAGAATTAAATATTGTAGTGCTGTCATTTTTCAAAGTATGTGACTATATCTCATTTACTAATTTTTGTCTCCATTCTACACTTACAGTAAATATTTAGGAAAATGGTAAAATAAACAAAGTTTGCTGGCTCTCTGGACACTTGATTTTGCTCCTTGAGCTAACAGTCCAGCAGTCTCCACTTCCCTAGGCATGGCTGTCTCTATATCAAGGTCAGTCAGTGGGTAGAAAAATTAAAGTTTTTCTCCAGAAAATCTATGCTAAAATCTATTTCCAAAAAGAAATAAACAGCAAAGAATTAGGAAATAAACTGAATAAGTCTAAATATATACTGAAGGTTTAAATTTTAAAATAATGTTATTGTGAGTTCTAAAGACAGAGAATTAAATTACACAATAAAAAACATATATTCAGAGGAGATTATTAAAATTAAACTTTTGTAAAGTACTTGTTTGAGAGAAAGGTAAAAATATTGATATATTCAGAATTATAGATTAATATACATAGGCTAAAGTTTCTAGTATAATCACTAAATAAAGAAATGATTCACTTTTAAATACCAGAAGACAAATTGAAACGGAAAGTAATCAAAAGAAGTCAAGAAGAAAAGATGACTTTAAAAGTCATGAAAATGGTAAGAAAAACAGAAACCAGAAAAGATTATAGAAATAAATCAAAATATGTCAGTATTTTCAATAAATGCAAATGTACTAAACACTCTAATAAAAAAAAAAAACAAAGATCATTAGAGTAGATTAAAAGGTTAAAAATCAATCAGAAATCAAAATTCCACAATTAGCATGTGACAGATCTAAGTTTTGTGGGGTTTTTTTTTGTTTTGTTTTTTGTTTTTTTAGAGAGAGAGAGAATGCACCAGCGGGAAGGGGTTGAAGGGGAGGAAGGGGGAGAAAGAATCTGAAGAAGACTCTGCACTGAGCACAGAGCCCAAAGCTGGGCTCAATCCCACAACCACGAGCTCATGACCAGGAGATCACGACCTGAGCCAAAACGAAGAGTCCGAGGCTCAACTGACTGAGCCTCCCAGGTGCCCCTTGACAGATCTGATTTAAACCCAAATTGCAATTCTTCCACTTCTGACCGAGATGGAATAACAGGGATAAGACCAGATTTGCCCTCCCATTTGAAACAATAAGGAAAAAGACAATATATATAAACACTGACACCAGGTAGCAGGCAATGAAAGACTGATTCCCAAAAGATGCAAAGCAAATGAAATGAACCCAACAATCTCCTCAGTGCTGGAGTTCTCAAGACAGAGAATCAGAGAAGAGAGAAGGACATAAAAAAAAAAAAAAAAAGCCCCAGATCTGCAGAGGGCCCTCTCAAGTATTCAGCAGAAGAACAATCAGTGCTGTGTGTGAAGACACTACCCAACACCAGAGAAAGAACCATTTGGAAGAGTGAACAGTAGTACCAAATGTAGTGGTGCCAAGAGCATCAAACTCTTTCCAAATAACTTGCTTGCGATTACAGAACGAATCTCTTGGAGATTTATAGGAATACAAAAATATCCAGCACCCCAAATTATAAAATTCACAATATAAGGTATTCAACCAAAGATTACCAGGCAGGCGAAGAGGCAGGAAAACATGCTTCATACCAAGGAGAAAGATCAAGCAATTGAAACTTACCAAAATTGATACAGATGTTAGAAGCATCAGACAAGGACAGCAAATCAGAATTCCACAGATCAAAAACTTAGTGACATGAAGATCTTAAAATCAAATTTCTAAAGATGGAAATGATAACCTTTGCAATAAAAAATATGGGATTAGCAGCATATTAGATAATACAGAAGAAATGATTAGTGAACTTGAAGGCATAGCAATAGAAATTATCCAAAATGAAACACAAAGAGGTTTTTTTTCTGGTTTATAACATACAATATTTTATTTTCTTTACTCCTTATCTATCCATGTGGACATTTATTGACAAGTTATTTTCATATGATTTCATGGTAAAATAAGCCATAGTGAAGAATGACTTTTATTTTTCTTTCTTGGAAGTTTCAGCGCACATAAATCATGGAACATGGATTGCTTTATTTCATTTTAAATAACTTTTCTATATTTAAGATTTGATTAAATTCTATCATAATAATTTTGGAAAATATTAAAAAACATGAAGAACAGCATTTTAATTACTCATAAGCTTTCCCCCTAGAGAGAAGTCCAATTAAAAATTTGGTATACAGCCTTCCTGTCTTTTTTCTAGGTAAAACATTTACATATCCATTTCCAGAATGACAAAGATACATCTAAGTATAATTTGACTGCCTCTTTTTGTATGAACTGAATTAATTTCATTTATGTCATATGTCATTAGCACACATAAAGATTAACTCCATGAATTAAAATGTTTTAAATTCACAGTCTCTACTGAGAATAAACTGCTTTACTAGACATAAGACCCATTTCTAAAGGTTATTGGAAGCTCCAACTGTTGCCTGAATTTTTTTTCTTAAATTTTTTTTGAATTTTATTTATTTATTTGAGAGAGAGAGAGGGAGAGAGAGCACGAGCAGGGGGAAATGGCAGAAGCAGAGGGAGAAGCAGACTCCCCACTGAGCAGGAAGCCTGATGTGTGGCTTGATCCCAGAACCCAGATTCATGACCTGAGCCGAAGGCAGATGCTTAACCAACTGAGCCACCCAGATGCCCCATTAATTTTTTTCTTAAATCTTTATTTTAATTCCAGTTAATTAATATATGGTATTATATTAGTTTCAGGTGTACAATATAGTGATTCAACAGTTCCATACATCACTCTGTGCTCATCATGACAAGTGCACTCTTTAATCCCCATCATCTATTAACCTAACTCCCCACCCACCTCCCCTCTGGTAACCATCAAATTTTTCTCCATAATTGGGAATCCGTTTCTCAATTTCTCTCTCTATGTCTCTCATTTTTTTCCCTTTGCTTGTTTGTTTTGTTTCTTAAACATTTGTCTTATCACCACTTCTTTATTCATTCATCAACTGATGGACACTTGGGCTGCTTCCATATCTTGGTTATTGTAGATAATGCTGCTATAAACATAGGGGAACAGGTATCCCTTTGAATTAGTGTTATTGTATTCTTTGGGTAAATACACAGTAGTGCAATTGCTGGATCATAAGGTAGCTCTATTTTTTACTTTTTGAGGAAACTCTATACTGTTTTCCACATTGGATGCATCAGTTTGCATTCCCACCAGTAATGCAAGAGGGCTCCTTTTTCTCTGCATCCTCACCAACGTCTGTTATTTCTTCTGTTGTTGATTTTAGCCGTTCTGACACCTATGAGATGATATCTCATTATAGTTTTGATTTACATTTCCCTAATAATAAGTGATGATGAGCATCTTTTCATGTGTCTGTTGGCCATTTGTATGTCTTCTTTGGAGAAATGTCTGTTCATGTTTTCTGCTCATTTTTTAATTGGATTATTTGGTTTTGGAGTGTTGAGTTTTAGAAGTTCTTTATGTATTTTGGATACTAACCCTTTATCACATATGTCATTTGCAAATATCTTGTCCCATTTGGTAGGTTGCCTTAGTTTTGTTGATTGTTTCTTTTCCTGTGTAGAAGCTTTTTATTTTGATGTAGTCCCAAAAGTTTATTTTTGCTTTTGTTTCCCTTGCCGCAGGAGACATATCAAGAAAGAAGTTTCTATAGTGATGTCAAAGAAGTTACTGCTGGCATTGTCTTCTACAATTTTTATGGTTTCGAGTCTCACATTTAGGTTTTTGATTCATTTTGAATTTATTTTTTGTATGGTGTAAGAAAGTGGTCCAGTTTCTTTTGTATCTTGCTGTCCATTGTATGGTGTGTCCCAGCACCATCTATTGAAGAAACTGCCCTTTTCCCATTGGATATTCTTTCCTACTTTGTTAAAGATTAATTGACCATATAGTGGTGGGTTCAGTTCTGGTTTTTCTATTCTGTTCTATTGATCCATGTGTCTATTTTTGTGCCAGTGCCATACTGTTTTGATTACTACAGTTTTGTAATATAATTTGAAGTCCAGAATTGTGATGTCTCCAGCTTTGTTTTTCTTTTTCAAGATTGCTTTGGCTAGTCGAGGTCTTTGTGGCTCAATACAAATTTTAAGATCATTTGTTCTAGCTCTGTGAAAAATGCTGCTGGTATTTTGATAGGGATTGCATTAAATGTATAGATTGCTTTGGGTAGTATAGACATTTTAACAATATTTGTTCTTCCAATCCATGAGCATGGAATGTCTTTCCATTTTTTTCTGCGTTGTTTTCAATTCTTTCATCTGTGTTTTACAGTTTTCAGAGTATAGATTTGTCGCCTCTTTGGTTAGGTTTATTCCTAGGTGTCTTATGGGTTTTGGTGCAATTGTAAATGGAATCAATTCCTTGATTTCTCTTTCTGCTTCTTTATTATGGATGTATAGAAATGCAACAGATTTCTGCACATTGATTTTGTATCCTGTGGCTTTCCTAAATTCGTTTATCACTTCTAGTAGTTTTTTGTTGGAGTCTTTAGGGTTTTCTGTATATAATATCATATCACCTGCAAATAACGAAAGTTTTACTTTTTCCTTACTGATTTGGATTGCTTTTATTTCTTTTCGTTGTCTGATTGCTGTGGCTAGGAATTCCAGTATGTTGAATAAAAATGGTGAGAGTAGACATCCTTTTCTCGTTCCCTGAACTTACAGGAAAAGCTCTCAGTTTTTCTCCATTAAGGATGATTTTAGCTGTGGGTTTTTCATATATGGCCTTTATTATGTTATTATATTGAGGTATATTCCCTCTAAACCTATTTTGTTGAGGGAAGAAAATAATTTTAAAATTAACTAAAATCTAAGTAGCTTAAATGGCTTACTTGATAAGTAAATGAACTTGAATTAATCTTTGAAAAGAAACTAAAATGGATTATTTGAAGAAGGTTAATAAGCACATGATATTTTAAATAATGATTACCAAGAATTAACATGGTTTCATCAAAAACAAATTAATTCTTGCAAGCCAAATCATTCTTTAACAGAGTCTTAGAATCTGGAAAAGGCAGCAAACATAACAGAGGGGACTAAATAACTTATCTCACAAGGACCAGGTAGAAACTTGGTCAAAAGCTGGTTAAGAGCTGCAGATAAATGGATTGCCTTTAACCTAGGAGGAGGTTTCTACAAGAGTGTCAGAATCCCATGTCTTCAATTCTGTCTGGCTTGATATCTTATTAATGAAATGAAGAACAATAAAGAAGGAAATGCCAAATTTACAAACAGCCTGAACCTTTGCAGAGAAGGTCATATGTTGCCTATTTACAATCATGTTCTAAGTGACCCTTGGAATAATGGCACAAATTTTAAATACAGAGTGAATAAATACCCTTTACAGTATGAATACCAAATTGTGTAAGGCTAGTATGAAAAGGAATCATTTTGGATTTTGTTTTTATTATTAGTTAGTGTTTATCAGGACTGTGTACCAGGTACTCTGTGAGGTTACTTAAACTAAAAATAATTCAATGTAAAGCTAGTATTAGCCAATATTAGTGAAAAAGGCTAATGAATTATTACGTTGCATTATTATAGAACATTTATCAACTATAGGAAAACATTCCTAATTGGCTCTGAAATGCTCAGATGTCGATCAAAGTACTGTTTTCAATTGTGGGTGAAACAAGTTTCAATTCAGGAGAAAGCAATTCAGATGAAAGGCAGAGAAACCACATCAGAGGAGAAATATTTGAAATAAAAACTGATGGATATTTAACTTTGAAAAGATTCAGGGAATACATGTATACTCTTTCCAAATATTTGAAAGTAATTCCAAGTTTTACAAACACATATTTATCTGAACTAAGTGACCAACAAACTCAGAGAATGGTAAATAAATTATGGCACATCAAAATTTTGGACTACTTGAAACCAACTTTGAAGAATGTCAAGGATGTAAGGAAATGTTCACAACATAAGATGTAGTTCCAGAAATAGTGTATAAATAAAGCCAGAGTTCAGTTCCAATTTCACACCCGAGTGTGTTTATAAGTACACATAGGAAAACCTATAAGAAAAGATATCAAATGCTAATAGTGATTATCTCTGCAGGGTAGAAATATAGATGAATTTCATTCTTATATTTCATTCTTCTTTATACTTTCTAACGTTTTTACAGTGAGCAAGCATTTCTTTTATAAATGTGAATGATATGGTTATAATCAAAAATACGCTTATGGGTTCCTCCCAAAAGAGAACAATAAATAACAGCAGCTATAGAGACAGATTTCAGCTTAATGAACATTTTAAGTTTCTAAGAATTGTCCAGTGCGATGAATGGGCATGGAAAACAGTGCTCGTGATCACAGACATCTTGACAAAGGCTAGATAATGACCTAACCTGCACATCATAAAGAAGAATCAGGCAGAAGATGTTTTCAACTTTTACAATCCTTTTAAAGCACAGAATCTATGATCCTTTAAATATAAAAATTAGGATAGGAAACCCAAGAGTTGCAAAAACATCCTCTCTAAATAGTTTGGTTAAGCACAGAGATGATGTACAGAAAGACATTAGCCCCACAGCAATTTAGACTTGAAAGTTTAGGCTTTTATAGGTTTTTAGATGTGGGTATAACTTTTTCAATATTTAATTAGGAAATGCCAGTAGATGACAGATGCTAAATAAATGTCTTTTGAAAGAAATCTCAGAACTTAAATAAGAACTAAGAAGTAATTTTTAAATGCACTGGTTAAAACAAATCTTGAAGCTGCATTAAATTCATTTGTGGATACTATATGTTCAACCATTGAATTTCAGAAATGCCTTTTCATCTCTTTGAAATGTAGTTGGTGCCTCTGAATTAGACACACTTTTCTACCAATTTATACATACTAAGGAGCAGGATTCAAATCATTGCCTGTTTTTCTCTCACTGTTGCTGAGAAGGCACTCTATTATGTATCCCAAAAAGACAAAAAGATTGCATTGCAGCTTCATGTATCTGCTCAGTGACGCATGGAACGAACGCAGGCTGACTGGTGCTGAGATGGATTCAGTGACTAAAGCTGAATAGCCCTGGGAGTTGGAATCTCTCAGCACTAGTTAACTGAAATGTAAAGGAAATAATGGCAAATTGGTTGTCTAGAACTGAGCATAAAGGAAAATCCCTGGAATAATTGGATGCCACAACTTTGGAAAGAGAAACTTCTTTGAGATTGCTGCTTTCAGATAACCTTAGACACAGGGGTTTTTGTTTTTGTTGTTCACTTAACATTAAATGACTGCTATTGAATGATAAGTTCTCCCAGTGAAGTAGCACATTGAAACCGGCTATAGCATGAATTTCATCTTGTTAAAAGTCTTTCTTCTGAAATTCAAAGTGGTGTGTGGTACTGATACAGGAGGAGTTTGCTGGGCTGGAGGAGTCAAGAATTTGGGTTCTCATCATGGCTGTCATGGAACTTGCAACAAGAGCCACTGTTTAGTGTGTACTGGGTCTGCCCCTATATTTTACCACTCCCTTGTTAGACTGGTGTGCCACCTCTGTGTTACATATGAGGTAACTAAATAACTAGCCCAAATACTACCAACTTGCTCAGACAGTTAAAAGCAGAACTAGGTTTCAAATCCAGATTTGTCTCTTTCCAAAGTATTTACTTAACAGCCCTGCTATACTTCTGTGTATATTGTGAACATATATCATTTTCTTTCTAGGTCTTAGATTCCTGGACAGTGACAATGGGTATCAATGGCCCTTTCTCTAGTCCACGGGAAACTAAGAACTAGCTTTTGAATACTAATCACCGTGTATTCTACATAGCTCTTCATCTGCTAAACACCCCCCTACACTTCTTCAATACACTTATTTCATGCTCTTGCAACTCACTTATGAACTCCAGTCATTTCTGCGTTGGAATACAGTTGTTCCCGTGTTAGTGATCTTCCTGCTGCAAGGGAGCTCCACTTAGTCAATACGGAAAACTTTCTCAAAGTCCCTTATATAAACTCTTAACCCATTACATCTCTTACAATTTTTTTCCAGCCAACCTTAGTATAACATTCAATAATGTGTGTTGTTCTGGGAAAGTTACTCGTAGTTCTAAGCCTTTGTTCCTCCACTGAACAAGGTTAAGATAATTAAATGGAAGACTGTATGTAAATGGAAGTCCGCAATAAGCATGTTTTTATTACACAGATTATTGTTAACTTTATTACTGATGTTATTATCCTATCTACTAGGAATACCCTGCATATGTCTTCTAAACCCATTAGTTCCTATATCTCTCCTGGCTATTTGCTCCCTGACAAGTGTCTGTTTTCTCTGCAGTTCTCTAGCGATGAAACTGCCTTTGACCACTAGTCCTCCCTTTTTTCATTCTTCAACAGAAAAGTGCCCCTGTTCCAGAAGCTGTCCAGTTTCCTATCCAGAGTCAACTAGACCCCTCCCACCTGGCTTAGAATTACCAAACAATTGGAGATAATATGTTTCTTGGCTAAATGCCTCTATCTCTTCTATCTAAACTAGTTTTCAGAACTGTTAGGACAGGTTTATGTTTGCTTTCCATCTCATCGCTATGTATTATATAGCTCAGTGTCATATATCCTTTGCCCACATAACAAATATATTTGACTAATGAAAAAGACAAAAATAACAAGTAATCCTACCAAAAAAATTTTAGGCAGTCAAAACACAAAGGAACACAATGACCTAAGGGCTCATAGTAGAATTCCAGGTGGGAGTTGGCTCCTGAGATGGATCAAGGTCAGTGGAAAAAGAAAGCACAGAGTAGAGATGTATCCTCATAACTAACTCATTAAACTAGAGCAGTTTTAGTTGTGGTAGCTGCAGAATTCAAATATGACTGTTTACTCGAAGCTCTAATTCAGAAGAAGAGAGTTTACTGCCAAAGCCTTCACTTTGTTTCTAATTACTTTTCCCATTTGTTTTGATGATGAATTGGAGGAAAATACTTGGTAAGCATTTCTGGTGCCAAATAGTTGAACGACTTTCCATTGCTTAGAGCCATACATCGCCCTACATACCTCCTTTGCTCATTAGTCCATGATATCCTGATTATTCTTTTTAAAAAACAGATAATCTGTGTAACATATTGCATATGTTTCTTTAATTCAGCCAAGTCATTATACTCAACTGCTCAAAGCAAACAGAGGGAAAAAATGTATTTGTCCAAACAATTCATAAGAAAAGGGATTTTTAACTATATTTGGAGTATGCAATAGAATTGCTAGCTCCTGTATTAGTGGATTTATGTGTCAAAGAGTTAAAAATAAAGAAATGAATAAATAGCAAATACGTACTTTGAAGTCAATATTAATTTCCTAAATATATGGCTTTTATTTGGGAAATACTGGTCTAAAAATTAATTTGAAATGTTGGTTTCAAATTTTCAAAAAAAAACATATGCTATGTTTCTGTTAAGTGTCACTTTTGATTTCTGCTCAGGTCATGATCTTGAGGTCATGAGACTGAGCCCCACTTGGGGCCCTGCATGGGGCTCTGTGCTCAGCAGGGAGTCTGCTTGTGATTCTCTTTCTCCCTCTCCCTCTGCCCCTCCCCCTGCACATGCACACGTACTCTCTCTCACTCAAATAAAAAAATAAATAAATCTTTTAAAAATAAAGAAAGAGCACTACTTTATATATAACATTCCACAATGAGAGTAAATATGGAAACTATAGCTTTTTAATTTGTTGGGTATTTGATGGTTGAATTAAAACCTTAAGTCATGGTTACAGCTAACATTCCTCCTAGGGATAGGGCTTCCTTCAACAGGAAGACCTTGAGAAGTTCCTGGAGGATGTGCTGAATGACAAGAAAAGGTCTGGAAGGTTTAAAATGACAGAGCTAAGGGAGTCCATGGAGAATATCTCATAAAAACCCCTTGTTTCGCATGAGGGAAATGAGGTAAAGAGAAGGCATAGAGCATAATCTAGGAAGGAGAAACTTAACAAAATGCATTATTCTTCAAGTACTGGTTCTGATATGGCTCCTGCATTCCTGGGTATAAGGAGAAGGGGGCATAGAGTGGGTGTCCAAGAATCTTACTACTTCTTTTACTAAATCACAGCTCAACACACACCAAGCTATCCTTGGCCGTTTCAGTCTGATGTTCCAGGGCCTCATTCTTTACACTACCTATCCTAGATTCTCCTCAACCTAATTATCTGATATCTCCTCGTCATGAGTTTTCCTCATTTGTAAACTGCAATTCCTTTATTACAAAATTGGCCCCAAAATGCCATGCCATGGATTTAACTGCAGAATGGAGTAGTGGCTTAAACCAAAATCAATTTCACACGTCTCTGATATCCATCTCAGAACTCCATCATTTCTGTTCAACTGTTCAACGTACATTGCAGTTATAGGCATCTGATTAATTTCTTCCTTTTATTTGTAATGTTGTTTTGGATAGACAATGGGTCCTCTTTCTTAGGGGGCCTGGAAAACAGACTATTACAGTGAAAAGAACACATACATATTGAACAGAGAGACCTGGTTGGAAGTCCAGATCCCGTATTCCCTAGTCCTGGGATATTGGGTAATTTGTGTAAACTTTCTAAGCCTCAGCTTTCTGTAGTCATATCTACAAATAGGGATATAATGAGATAGCATGATGTATAAATATTGCCTGAGACATCCTACATCAGAGTCATAGGCCTTGTACAGCCTTAGACAAATTACATAACATCTATTTGAAAATGGGGGTTAAGAGTTTCTTTTTTTTTTAAAGCATACTTTGTTTTTTTGTTTTTTTTGTTTTTAATTTTTTATTATTTATTTGACAGAGATAGAGACAGCCAGCGAGAGAGGGAACACAAGCAGGGGAAGTGGGAGAGGAAGAAGCAGGCTCATAGCGGAGGAGCCTGATGTGGGGCTCGATCCCAGAATGCCGGGATCACGCCCTGAGCTGAAGGCAGACGCTTAACCGCTGTGCCACCCAGGCGCCCCATGGGGTTAAGAGTTTCTAACTCGTATTATTGGAAAAGATAATTGGAGATAGTTGGTGTGAAATGCTGCCATAGGGTAAGTACCCAATAATGGTATTTTTCATTATTATTATTTATGCCTATGATGTACATGGATCCATTTTATTTTTTAACATGTTCATTTCTGAGAAGTCAGAGACAAAACTTTTTACTTTGCATTTGGGCTTCACACCTCAGCTGCTAGAGAGAGACATTTAGCGTATGGTCAGTATTATATGAACTTTGATAGAATTTCAAAGTGTGGAAACAAAAGTCTCTTTCATAGCACAGACTGACAGCCTCACAAGAGCCTGCTTCATGAATATGCATCACCTTCAGAAGCTAAGTGCAAACCTCTGTTACTCATTCCGACAGAACAGCTTCACCAAAGTGGGACTGACTGGTGAGAAGGAGAGGGTTGTCCCTGCTGATATGTGTGTAACTTTCTCCTGGGGCACACATATCCATTAGCTACAAAGAATTGCTCTATTCAATCTTAAGTTCCCATTCTCTGAATTTGTTTATGAATGATATGCAATATCAATCACAGGTCACTTCTATTCCTGTCACTCACTTTGATTTATGCTGAAAACTCTTCCCTTTCTCTTCATTTACGGTAAGCTTTGATGATTTCGTCTGTGGTTGTTAAGATGGAGCATTCCGGTCTCCAGATTTGTGCGGATGTACTTAGCACTATGATTCCACTTTATCCATAATAGAGAGATGCTGCCCAAAGGGAGTCAGTTTCAACAGAGGCCAGATGTCTGTGTGGCAGCTGTACCTGGTGTGCATGCACCTGGATGGAAACTTTTGGGTTGTGAAACCAGTTGTCTTTAAAAACGAAACAAGTAGGGGTGGTACTCTTTTTTTTTTTTAAGATTTTATTTTATTTTATTTTATTTAACAGAGATAGCCAGCGAGAGAGGGAACAAAGCAGGGAGAGTGGGAGAGGAAGAAGCAGGCTCATAGCGGAGGAGCCTGATGTGGGGCTCGATCCCACAACGCCGGGATCACGCCCTGAGCCGAAGGCAGACGCTTAACCGCTGTGCCACCCAGGCGCCCCAGGGGTGATATTCTTTGCTTGTCTGTTTCTCAAATTTATCCAGGGTTTCAATAACTAGTTTGCCAATGAAGGTCATATTTAATAGAGTACAGGAATCTTTTGTTGAGAATTTCATAAGTGAAAGTTTATTACAGGTAGAAAAATTATTTGGGGGATATATTTAATACTGTGTATATGTGTTTTTAAAAAACTATTACATACTGTCAAAAACATTAGCTTTTTCACCATTATTGAGTCCTAGTGACAAACGAAAGTTTATTTTTATTGAGTAGGAAAAAATACCGTATACCTTTGGTACCGTCCTGCCCTCCCACCAACGGTGCACTCTCCTCCAGGCCTATGAGGCAAGGGGAGCACCCGGAATGCCTGTGCTCTGCAGGCATGGACTGCAGCTCCCACTTGGCACTGCTGTGTGATCTTGGGTACCTCTGTGCTCCAATTTTCTCACTGTTAAGTAGTATCTATCTCATAGGACTGTTGTAAAGATTAGTGATCAAGAGACTTCATTAGGTAGAACACGTTTATTTTAATCAGAGGGAGATGGTAGTCTGGAATTTTTTTTCACCCTACATTCCCAGATTTAAGCAAACCCTAGAAGACAGTACTAGAGTTCCTAGATATGCCCAGAAACCTCAGTGGGACATGCCTGGGGCTGTGGGCCTGGTGATTCTTCTTCCTGGGATTAGATAAATGCTATTACTGGGACGAAAGGAACCACAATATTCACAATCCAGTACAAGATCTGAGTACACCTTTATGAGTGGATATGAAGCATTCATGGAACTGGCCCATTAAATAATAAAAAAAGAATAAATTCTCTGTAAGAACCTGGGTGGTGGGAGGAGAAAGGTTTCTTCAGGTTTCACAAGCCAAACAAGTACCCTCACCTCCCTCCCCTTCCCGGGCCCTCCTCACCGCCATCAGCACCTGTACGGAAGCTCCCATAAGAGAAGTGCTCTCTCTGTTTTACCTTACTCCTTTCCCTCTTAATTTTCACTCCCCTGATCATTTCTGCATTTGTCTCCTAAGTTTCTCTTCCATTTCTGGTCCCAAGGAATTATTAAGGGGTATCTGGCTTCCTGGTATTTATCCCTGAAATTCTCAGGAGTAGAGTTGGCACACACTTTTCTTGCTTCTGGGTATTCCAATTAATCTTCTCACAGAAGCAATCTGGCCCTGGTACCCTCGGCACTGCAGCTCTGCAGGCAAAAGGTGCTGTGGGGTCACTCCACAGCCCATCCAGCATACAGCTTCCTGCTGCCCCACTCCCTCTCCAGTCTGTCCCGGGGATGGCCCACAGATGACCATAAACTCCACTATATTTTACAAAGTTATAATACTAACAAGAAAAATAGACTATTTCAAAATAACCCAGCTCAAAAATAGAAACCATAGCTTTACTACAGGTTTGAAGCAGTTTTTCCACACATGTGGAATGCCATACTTCCAGTATGGGTCTGTCAACTCCAACTCTCAGTGGGTGCTTTGGTTCCACCGGGCATTAGCACACCATCTCGTGCTTTGTAAAACTTTGACACTCTTTATTATGGAATCCGTAGAAGTCTTCCATTAAAAAAAAAGATAGTACAGGACATATTTAGGCCAACTTTTTATAAGAATAAATGAATGGGGCGCCTGGGTGACTCAGTTGGTTAAGCATCTGACTTGAGGGCATCTGGGTGGCTCAGTCAGTTGGGTATCTGCCTTTGGCTCAGGTCATGATTCCAGAGTCCTGGGATCGAGTCCCATATCAGGCTCCTTGCTCAGTGGGGAGTCACTTCTTTTGCTTATGCTGCTCTCCTGTTTACTCTCTGTCTCTCTTAAATAAGTAAATAAAATCTAAAGAAAAAAAAGCATCTGACTTTGGTTCAGATCATGATCTTGGGGTTCTGGGATCAAGCCCCACGTCGACCTCCCTGCTCAGCGGGGAGTCTGCTTGTCTCTCTCCCTCTGCCGCTCCCCCTGTGCTGCTCTCTCCCTCTCAAATAAATAAATAAATAAATAAAATCTTTTAAAAAAGTAAATAAATATATGTACACATAAAAATACTTTAAATATGGAAAGCTATAAAGAAAGAAAATATGTAGAATCAGACCAATAAGAAGAGGATAATCTTTACATTGAGCACTAAAATACAGTTAGCAAATTATTGTATGAGTGCTATAGTAAAAATATGTCTATTACACGTTGACCATTACAAAGACCATAAACTGATATAAAGTATTTTAAACATTATATATACATTCTAAGAAAGTTGTATAGAGAAAAATTTGTCAGGAAAAATTTTTTAAAAGAAGAACTGCCATGGGTGCCTGGGTGGCTCAGTCGGTTAAGTGTCCAGCTCTTGGTTTGGGCTCAGGTCATGATCTCAGGGTTGTGGGTTCAGCTCGGCATCAGGCTCCTCGCTCAGCAGGGAGTCTGCTTGGGGATCCTCTCCCTCTCCCTCCGCCCATCCCCAACTCAAATAAATAAATAAATCTTTAAAAATAAAATAAAAGAAGAACTGCCAAAACAATGGGCATTTTCTAGATATCTTTGCTACTGTGGGCTAGTTTTTACCACTGCACTGTTTTAATTTTCAAGCAAAAACACAACAGAAAATGACACCAAGAGACTTATAGTAAGCTTTTTGCCTAATCTCTTACTATGGGTGATGAAGAACTTTTTGAAGGAGGTCTTGGGATTCCTACTTACTGGTGCAGTGTTCATATGAACTCAAGAATGAACAGCTGTACTGCCTTCATGGTCTTTATTTACACACAGCTCCAGCCTTAACCTGTTAGTTGCTCCACAACTGTGTTGCACATGTGTGATAGCCTCATACCTCTTACTGTCTTCTGACCTACCTCCTCTTGAGCTGCAATCGAACTTAATCTAAATATTCTAAATTTTTGTTAACCTGAATATTTTAAATTCTTGGAAATGTATAAAATAGTATTCATTGTCTCCACACTTCCAATGAGAAGAAATTCAGAAGTAGAGAAAGATGATAGGTAGGTGAGTTTATGTAGATAGGTAGACAGACAGATGATACAGACATAAATATGAAAGAGAGAAGGTAAGACTGCATGATTTGACTAGAGCACTGGTTCTCAAACTAGAGTTCATCAGAACCCCTGGAGGACTTACTTAATACAGATGGCTGGAACCTCCCCAGAGGTTGGATGAAGTAGATCTGGGTGGGGAAAAATTTCCACTTCTAGCAAGTTCCCATGCAATGCCAATACCACTTATACCTTAAGAACCACAGGGAATAGTTTGTGGTTTAGAGTTTATTCTCTTCCTTCTCATCTCCTTAAATGTTAAATACCTAAAGATCAAATGAAAAAAAGGGATGTATAAAATAAAATTATACTTGACAAATTAGCCAATTTAGATACCAATTCATAATCACTACAATATGACACCAATATCTATACTATGTTTCCCCATCTAGAAGGCAATATATTAAGGCAGAGTTTGGTTTTATGGCTAGTAGCATATACATCCACATACTTATCAAATATCCTGTGATGATTTCTCTTGGGAAAGGAGTGGTAATTGTGTCCAATTCACAGATCTCACATAATCTCCTTGTATCTGATCCATTGTCAAGGCCAAAGCGAAAGCCAAGCCTAGAATTTACCAGATCTGATAAGTATTCAACCATCACCGTGAACATGAGGGTGCCAGCACAAAGTTTTTCTGGATGCTTCTGGACAATTTAGAAAGCAGAATAGTGAGGTACCCCTCGAGAGTCCACTCTCCCACGTACATGTCTGCATAATTCCCTCCCCTTCAGTGTAAGCAGAACCAGTGAATATGATGGAGCATTACTATCATGATTATATCACATTACATGCAAAAAAGAATTTGCAGACATAATTAAGGTTACTAAGCAGTTGCTTTTGACTTAATCAAAAGCAAGATTATGTAGGCCTGGCTTAACTGCATGGGTCTGGGTCCAGAGATCAGGGGCAGAGGAAGTCAGAGATTCAAAGCCATGGAGACATTCTCCTTCTGTCTCTGAAGGAGCAAATGACTATTTTGTAGAGAGGGCTACACGGCAGGTGACAGAGGATGGCTGCTAAGACCGGAGAAGGGCCCTCAGGTGACAATCAGCCAAGAAACAGGGACCTTAGTCCTACGACTGCAAGGAAGTGAATTCTGCCAACAAGATGTATGACCTTGCAAGAGGACCTGACCTCAGATGAGATTACAGCCCCACTGACACTTGATTTTAGCTGTAGGACATGCCGAGTGAGAACCCAGCTATGTCTGACCAACGGAACTGTGAGCTGATAAATTAGTATTGCTATAAGGCACTAAGTCTGTGTAATTTGTTATGCAGCGATAGAAAACAAATATAGACAATAAAAGGTTTTTTTTTAATTGGCACAAACCAGTGTGCCTAAATACTTCTGTTTTTATTCTGTTCCCTTCTTAACCTTCTCACTACCAACTATACTAGAAGTGTCCTGTGTAAACCGGGGTGGTTTTTAGGCTAAAATCACTACGAACAAGTTTTTTACCTAAATGAAGATATGGTGGGAAATCTGAAAGTTGAGAATATGGTAAATTATTGACTAGGTCTTCCCCATACATTGCAGTGTGCTTAATAAGTCAGGCACCCACTCTTCAAATGCCAGCATTCCCAAGTTACTACAGAAACCAAAACCTATCCCAGATTTGGCAAAGCCCCATAGAGTAGAACCATCCCTCTGAGAACCACTGACTGAGCCCCATGTATGTGGGCTCTTACCTCATTGTTTTCTAGTTATCCTCTCTGGGAACCTTATTATCTCTTATTCCCTGACTACATGGAGTATGTCCCTGTCTCTGAGCCTATTCTCATTTCATTTCCTACACTTTGAATTCTTCTCCATCCTCTCCAATCCTAACCTCTTTCTCCCTTACCTACATACACACACACAGACAAAGGCACTGCAGTGTTCAAAACAAATGATCCTTTTATGGGGCACCCAGGTGGCTCAGTTGATTAAGCATTGGACTCTTGGTTTTGCCTCTGCTCATAATCTCAGGGTCATGAGATTGAGCCCCGAATCAGTCTCCATGCTCAACACGGAATCTGCTTGAGATTCTCTCTCTCCCTCTCCCTTCCCCCTGCTCACCTGCTCGCTAAATAAATAAATAAATAACATGTTTTTAAAAAATAAAATAAAGTAAATAAAGCACCCAGCAACCTCTTGAGATCTCAGAACCTCATGTCCCTGGTACACTCAGACGGATGAGCATATTGTCTCCCAACCTCTAGTCCATTTTGTGTTTCCAGTTACACTGGTACAGGGATATTGTTTCTTGTGAACTTCTGTTCTATCTCCCACTATACTTTAAAAGGAGTTCCTACAACAACAGATATTTACTGAATAACTGAATACTGCCTAAAGAGTGTAAGTAACATGATTTATTTTAGCTCCTATTCAGATAGTAAAATTTCAGAAATTATCCACACTGAACAAATTCAAATACTCCTGCCCTCCGCAAAGATGACATACCTGAAGATCAGCCTTCTCTGTCGTGAATCCTCCAATTCTTTCTAATAGGACAGAGGAAATTATGTGAAACTTCTGTCCTTGATTGCTCTCTCCAGTGGGTCTAGGGGTAAATCAATCTAGAAAGTGGATTGACTTTCTTGCCAAGTGCACCATGACATTGTTTTTAAACAATTCTCTAGAACTCACTTAGAAATGTGATAACACCTCACAGTAATGGTTTGGCACTTCCATATCTCTGGAGAGAATTCAGTATGAGGAACCACAGCCATGATTTCTTCCCAGCCTAGAATGATTCAAAGTGGCCATAAGCTAATAGGGCAATGAAGGAAGAATGAAAACCTGTGCCCCCTCTATTGACTCACACGTTGAAATAAGAGTTAGCAAAACAGTATTAGTTGTCCTTTTTCTCCAATCATGATTCTCTGATTTAATGAGTCCCACTTGACTATCAGGCTCTGAGATCAATATTTTCAACATTTACTGAGCAGGAAGCATGGAGATAACAGTAGTTTTCTATAACAATGGCATTTTACAGGCAAGAGAATTGACCAAGAATTAATGGAAAAAAGTTAAACTAAATCCTTACCTCATACAAAAGAGCAAAATAATTTCCAGCTATACAAAAAGTTAAATCTAATAAAAAATCAAACAAGAAAAATATAAGAACATTTTTAAGGTTTGAATGGTGAAATGCTACTTTGTAGGCATAAAGAAATGGAATAAATGACAAATGACTGCAACAAAACATAACATTGAAAAATGTTATAATTCACACAAAAAATTATAAAAAACAAAGGGCAAACAAAGGAAAATACTCTATGAAATGATTACAATATATCAGATAGGGTTAATATCCTCAATATTTTATCTTTTACAAATCAATAAGAAGAACATCAAAACCCTGGTAGAAATATGAATAAAGGTCAGAAACAGACATTTCACAGGAAAGTAAATAGAAGTGAATACTAGAGTTGAGAAAATTGGTCATCTTCATTAATAACCAAAGGATTTCAAATACAATTTCTCATCTCGTGATGAGATGTGATACAGTATGGCAAAAGTTTAAATAATAATAATAATAATAATAATAATAATAAAATATTCAATAGCAGCAAGAATGTAACAGAACCAAACACTTATACTCAGTTAGCGAAGATGAAAATTGCTAACCTCCTTCCTCTAAAGCAATCTGTCACTGTATTTTAGGAGTCAGTATGTCAGATACTGTGGTCCAATAATTCCATTACAAGCAATATATTCTGAAAGATAATAAGACACGGTAAAAATGTTCATGACATAATGCTTTTAAAAAAGTATATCTGTAGCCATGATCTCAATTCTATTACATACAATATATATTTATTAATATAAATAATTTATATATGTAAATTTCTATATATGTAAATGGAACAGAAAATATGCCAAAATGTTAACTAATCTCTGGTCTGTGGGATTTAATTTTGCATTTTTTCCAGGTTTTCTATATGAGTACGTAAGTAATTTTATAATGAGAACATCACAAAAGTCTTACTGAATTAGAAAAATCATATGAGTGGTTACACTTGATCCAACAGACTTTTATTGAGTTCTTACTGTGTACCATGCCAGGCACAATCTCTAGGGATTAAAGAACCTGTGTTTGTAAAACTCATGGTCCAATAAAGGAGATAAACTTGTTTTAAAATAGTCATTGTAACAAGATATGGTAAGTGTGATAATGAGTATGGAGCTGACATAGTGATAAGGCAAGACATCAGTGGGAATGGAGGAAATGGAGGAAATGACACCTCAGTCACAGAATTTATAAGAAATGAGCAAGCCATGGTCTGTGTATCAAAAACGGCCTAAGTGACTTCACATTAAATCCCTCAGCGTACTTTCAGAATGAAAGATTAAAGAGTTGTTAAAGTGCTATTAATTTTAAAATATCACCAATATTGACATTTCAGTGCCTACATTGTTCCAATGGTCTCAATGATATTCTTATGCTCAATGAAGTAGAAAATCTAGGTTATAAGAGAATTATCTTCCTTTGGAATTAAAAAAAAGAATTTGATCAGAAAACACTTGTTTCCTAATATTTCTTAAAAATTCTGTTATACAACTGATGTAGCAAATCAGTCTTGCCAGAGAAAGTAGAGATGCATTGGGCAAGAGAAGGGGGTATAGGGTAGACAAGAGGGGAATCGGCTGTTTGGAGGATTCAAAAAAAAAAAGACAACCAAAACATACTGTACAGCAGAAAGTGAGGTGAATGTAATGCATTGACAATTTATGTAAGCAGTCTTTTAGTTAAATGATAAGAAAGTTGAAAAAACACATTCTGGTGGCCTTTTGGATTGGGGCCATTTGGAGGAAGATGGTGGGATCTTGGATGACACTGAGTTTCCTGGCATGAGTTGACAACAATGACAGCATCAAATTGCAAAATACATTTTGTATTTGGTTAACCCTTATTTACAGACTTCTGATGTTTTACAATATCCACGAGTGAGGGTATGATACCACAAACATGTTTGTAGTAGCCACTACTAGTTGTAAGTGAAATCAAGCACTAACCAGACTTAAGACAGAAGATGTGGTCCATATATACAATGGAATCTTACTCAGCCATCAGAAAGAATGATCACCCAACGTTTGCTTCAACATGGATGGGACTGGAGGACAATATGTTAAGTGAAATAAGTCAAGCAAAGAAAGACAATTATCATATGGTTTCACTTATTTGTGGAACGTAAGGAATTGCAAGGAGATTGATAAGAGAAGGAAGGGAAAAATGAAGGGGGAGGTAAACAGAAGGGGGAATGAACCACAAGAGGCTATGGACTCTGGGAAACAAACTGAGGGTTTTAGTGGGGAGGAGGGGTGGGGGGCTGGGCTAGCCCAGTGAAGGGTATTAAGGAGGGCACATATTGCATGGAGCACTGGGTGTTATATGCAAACAATGAATCATGGAACACTACATCAAAAACTAATGATGTACTGTATGGTCACTAACATATCATAATAAAAAATAATAATTTAAAAAAGAAAGAAAATCAACCTGGGTGAACATATGTTTTTAAAATAAGTGAGTACACATTTTCCCCAAGGAATTACCTATTTACAAAAGCTTGTTTTATTCTCACTTGTAGAAAGCCAGGAAAAATTAGATCTCTAAGATGATAACCATCATCCGGAAGTGGAATTCCTCTTAACCCATTAAAGTTTCAGAGACTCGCCTTCATAGTGAGGAATGATTTTTGTAAATCAGGAGGTTCAGACAGCTCACAGATGGATCAACTACAGCAATCTCCCTAGCCACACGGATAGGAAACATGGGCTTTCAGACATCCGTAACTACCCAACAAAAAAACGTACCTACTGTCACACTCATTGGGCTGACTGTATTTGAGTTCATCTGTTCAAACAGCAGGTTTCCAAACCCAAGCTGCTTAGAGCCCAGTCACAGGGCAAGGATGGAAGCTGCATTGAGCTTATGTTGGCATCTTATGAAATGCAAGGGCTATGTTTTCTGAGAAAATATTTTCTGAGCAGGGAGGCTCTCCCACCTTGGCAACACCAAAGCTAATGTGCTCTTGGGTTCTTGATGACTTCTTTTAATTCTTTGTACTCAGCTCCAACATATGAGCCATCTCAGATATCCAGATTTTTTGCTTTGTTTTAAGGAAAAATTTGCATGTAAATCTATTAAAGAATTTTATATATTAATGACCTGCATTCCATAACTTCTCTATCGATTAAATCAATGCACAACTAATCTTTCTATCTTCTTTGGTCTATTAGTTGATTTTATTTGGGGAAGTGGCTGGTTCTTTCATCATCAATGAGCCATCTCAGATATCCAGATTTTTTGCTTTGTTTTAAGGAAAAATTTGCATGTAAATCTATTAAAGAATTTTATATATTAATGACCTGCATTCCATAACTTCTCTATCGATTAAATCAATGCACAACTAATCTTTCTATCTTCTTTGGTCTATTAGTTGATTTTATTTGGGGAAGTGGCTGGTTCTTTCATCATCATGTGTACCAGTTAGTCATATATGTTACCCAAAGTAGTGATATTTTAAGAGACTGTTACCTGATGTATTTTTTTCTAATGAAATATCTGCTTCCATAATTTCCCACCTCAGTGAGCCCTGGTGCTAAAGGAAGAGAAGATAAAACATGAATAGATTTTAAGAAAACCAAAACATTAACAATGAACTGTCTAAAAAGTTATCTACTAGCACCTATCATTCTGTCAATTAAAGGAAATAAATAGCAGAGAGAGGACACTGGTCTTATGAAAAGGAAATTTGTTTTCCCATTTATATAAGAATAATGTTCCACCAAGGTATACTGGCTTGAAACTGAGCACAGTTTTCAATTTTAAAATCCCTGATAAATACAAGCATCCACCAAAGCTTCATCACCACAGAGATGCCTCCTTGAGTTTCAGAGGATGCACATTTAATTTCCTTCCAAACAGCTAGTAGAGAAAGTCCAATAAAAGATTATATCACATTGTGTGAAGTAATAGAGAAATAATAAAGTCATGTTCTCCTAACCTCTCTGATAATGAAAGTCAGCCCTCTATTTTTTCCCTTGTACAAAGACTAAACTAGCAATTGCATTTAGATGATGAACAGCTTGACGGGCTGATCTCATATGTGGAAAAGTACTATTCTTCTAGAGGAAATAGTTATTCAATTACAATTTAAAGTTTAATATTTACAAGTTAGATTGACTTAAGGAAGTTAATTTAAAATGGAAAATCTTAAATATAAAATAAAGCATAAAGAGAGCAAACCATCTAAGGGAAGTTATCAAAAGTCATCTAGACAGAGATACAGCTAATTAGTAGCACCACTGATCAATGCCAAGATAATCTCTCTTTCTCCCTCCACTCATGTCCTCACCCTAGGCCTGAAGAAGGCTAGTGTGTGATTCCTTACATCCAGAAGTCCAGTTTTAAAAGATGTATTTCAAATCCCCACAGTCCTACTGATCCAAACAAGCTCTTACTAACTCAATTGTCTATTGGTCTTATAACCTAAATTTAGACTTATTTATAGGTAGAACCAAAATAGCCCTGAGCATCCAAGGCCAGAGTAGATTCAGGTGTGGCAAGTACAAGAAAGCCCTCTTGGATGAGGTCTCAATTATGGCCACCCCAATCTCCAAACCTCCTCTTCACGTAGGCCAGCCTCTGAGAAATATAAAATCAATTAAACAAGGAGGCCATTAGACTAGGTGGCTCTAATGTCTTCATAGCCTACATAAGCATACCAAAGCCTAAGCCTGTAAATCCCTCAAGGTTAAGAAATCTAATAGTTTTCTTTTTTATTTTCTTTTGTTTATCTATTTGACAGAGATTGTGTACAAGCAGGAGGAGCAGCAGAGGGAGAGGGAGAAATAGGCTCACCTCTGAGCAGGGAGCCCCATGTGGGGCTTGATTCCAGAACCCCGGGACCATGACCCGAGCTGAAGACAGAGGCCTAACCGACTGAGCCACCCAGACACTCCAAGGTTAAGAAATCTAAACCTAAGAAAAACCAATTACAAATAGCCAACTAGGCTTTTCCAGATACGGCTTAAATGCTTAAACTGAGGCCAATCAAATCATTTCCTTGCTTTGCTTCCTTCCACATCTTCTTTACCAGTCTTCCCCTGAGGTCCTGTCAGGGGAGTGCTCCTAACCACATCTGGTTTGACACTGCCTGATTCAATAGATTTTTGTTCAAATATACTCTTAAAATGTTAATATGCCTCAATTTATGTTTTAATGGAAACCGAAAGAGATGAGAGATCCTAAGAGCAGGATCTAAAGAATTTTAGTATTTAATTCTTTGTGTCAGTACTATAAGAATTTAACTGACAAGCATAAAATAATATTCAATACTAAATTAGTTTTGCTAATTATCCTTTGTTCTTGAATGTCTCTTTCCAAAAACACAAAGAGAAAGCAAGAGCAAGACAAATGTTAAGCTATTTAAATCAGTCAGATTCACATGAGAATTTGGAATGGTAAATACAATGTGTTTGGTGGGGTGTGGGGGGAGAATAAAGTTTTACATGAGGAAAGTCAATCAGAGAGTAATTTTTTTTTTTTGCCTTGGCTACAAAACCTCCTCAAACAAGTATTTGAAAATTTAGTAATAAATCAAAAATCTAATAAAGGAGAGCTAAAAGAGTGAGTTAGAGGGGAGTGGGAAGCAATTTTATCAGAGCATAGCTCAAAAGAAAAAAAAACACAGAGGAAGAGGAGGTGTTCACTAGGGTGGACACATCTTTTCAATATCATGCCAAAACTATAGTTTCAAGGCTTTGAGTCCAAATGGCATAATTTCTTAACTATTAGCCTAATATTTCTTGACTATCAGCTCAGACCATAGTTTATTAGGTGCGGTATACCACAAATATAAAATAGCTTTCTCTTGCTAAAAACACTCCTTACCTTAACAAAGAGTGAAAGTTCTCATCACCCCCATGGAAAATACACTCTAGCAGAATTGTCCAAGTTCCTATCTCAATGCCTCCAAATTGCAACATAAATAAAAACTACACAAAAATGCAATAGTTAAATAAATTTCAAAAATTATATCGACAAGTAGATTCACATCAGAAGTCACAACTTTGTGGCTTTAATAATTATTTTGGTGGAAAATTTCAAAGTTATTTTCAGTTAGATCCCCAGGCTTAGAAACAATTGGTCCTCTAAAGACATCAAAGCCTCCATCCATTTAAGGAATATTAATGATTTTAATATACCAAAAATAACTGAAATCGGTTATGTGAAGTCTAACATAAAAATATCATTTCGTAAGAAAATCCTTTCCATTTACTCTAAGAGGTGAGCACAAAATAGTAAAGTCCTATTTACTCAAAACACTAGTCAAGCTCAGTGTAGTACAGAATAAACCAAAGATTTACATGTTCTACATCAAGGCTACTACTCGTCCTGTCACTGAGTGAGGATTAATAACAATACAAGGTATTTATTTCATTCTAATCACTGGGTTTGTGCTCTAAATTATTATCCTCATTTCACAGAAGATAAACAGACACTTATTTTAAGTTTCCTGTTCAATATCATCCATCTAGTGGCACCTGGGTGGCTCAGTCAGTTAAGTGTCTGACTCTTGATTTCGGCTCAAGTCATGATCTCAGGGTCATGAGATCGAGCCCCGTGTCAGGCTCAGCGTGGAGTCTGCTTGTCTGCTCCCTCCCACCTCCCACTCTCGCTCTCTCTCTCTCTAAAATAAATAAGTAAACAAAATCTTTAAAAATATATATCATCCATCTAGTAAGAGAATTTCAAACCAAGGTTGATATCCTTTTGATTCAGGCTCTTAGTCCATAGGCTATGAATGACTCAGAAGAGCACCTGTCATTGCCAGCAAATGTGTGAACAAAGTATATATGCTGTTTGGAGGAAAATTCTAAAACAAAGAATTTATCCTAAAAAAGATAATACATGCAGAGTCACCAAATCACAGGTCTGTTTTTCTTCAAGTAATATTCCAAAACATAATTCTTTTTCACGAAACATAGCAGCTTTCTCTTTTTCATCCTCCATCCCACCAATGGGAGGCACTGAGCATGAGCCTGGTCTCCTGAAGAAAAATGCTTTCCCAGTGGCTACCCTCTCAACACAACCAAAAGGGTGCTCACACTCAAATCTCATAGAGATTTTTTTTTAAAGATTTTTTTTAAAATTTTATTTATTTGACAGAGAGACAGACAGCCAGCGAGAGAGGGAACACAAGCAGGGGGAGTGGGAGAGGAAGAGGCAGGCTCCCAGCAGAGGAGCCTGGTGCGGGGCTTGATCCCAGGACGCCGGGATCATGCCCTGAGCCGAAGGCAGATGCTTAACGACGGAGCCACTCAGGCGCCCCCAAATCTCATAGAGATTTTAAGCAAACTGATGGGAATGTAGACGCTCAAGTTCTAACATTCACAGTAGCCCTTTATTCAAAAAAGCTGCGAATGCATTACATCTTGACTAACATACTGTTTGACACAAAGGAGAACCATGTGACTCCCAAACTATCGCCCGTAGTTAGGCCTTGCAGTTCAGGCAAATGCACGGAATGTGGAGCAAGGACAGTTAGCTTTTGCCTTGACTCTACAATTACTGAGCTCTGTGACCTTACACAAGACATTTAAATTCTCTGTTCTCCAGGTTTCTATTTGTAAGAGAACAGGGCAATATTAGATTTAATTTTCCTTAAGTTCAACAAACAGATATTGGGCTGGAAACTAGACAAATATTAGGGCCAACTCAGGGTACTCTCTGACCTAAAATTCTGTGAAAATCTACTCTTCATGCTTCCAGAACTTATAATCTTCCACAGTACATTGTGCTTAAATTATACCTTTGCTGTTTAAGCTATTTAAAGAAGACTTCTATTCATTCTTCTTTGGCTTTGTGGATCTTGAAACTAATACACCATACACCATGACTCTATCAAGTGGGTTCAGAGCCTCTCTGAAGGTTGGGCAAAGCAGTCGAGGATATAGCTTAACTGTGTTTACTAGAAATAAAAGGATGGGTGCTAAGCTCTGATTAACCTCAGAGGCTGTTGGGAGAACTTGCACTGTGGTTCTGGGGTTCGCTGTGGCTGTGGCAGCCCTTTACTTATGCATGGAATTTTCTTTACCACCACCAACCCATTTAATTAGTCATTTTTCTACTTAATTAAAAATGAAGGAAAGAATGAAAATAAATGCACTATTATTTCCTATTAGTTTCTGCCAGTTGTCACATTTAGTTTTTTATTTAGTAGGGAAGACATGTACAATGTCACAGGATTTTTGTAAGAATGAAGATAGCCTATTAAAGCACTTTGCACAGAATCTGGAACATATTTGGTTCTTACTTTGTCATTATGATTATCAGTTCATAATTATTATCAATTATTATCAGACGTAATTATTATCAATTATTATTATTATCAATAATAATAATATCATTATTTTCATGTCTGATATCAGACATATCAGCATAGTAAATCCCAGTCCCACAGCACAACATACGATGTTTTCTGTTTGGTGTCATAACATAGTGATTATATAACAAATACATTGAATGAGTGAGACCCTCAGAGACAATAACACAGAGGACAAAGAGTGTGTGTATCCATTAACTGTCATTTCTCAAGTCAATCATGGCAGCCATTCATATTAGATAGTAAGGGTCCTCTACACTTTCACATTAAATGATACAACTCGGGGCACCTGGGTGGCTCAGTTGGTTAAGCATCCACCTTTGTCTCAGTTCATGATCTCAGGGTCCTGGGATCGAGTCCTGCATTGGGCTCCCTGCTCAGCAGGGAGTTTGCTTTTTCTTCTCCCTCTGCCACCGCTCCCCCTGCTTGTGCTCTCTCTCCCTCTCTGTCAAATAAATAAACAAAATATTTTAAAAAAATAAAAATAAATGATCCAACTCATTATTTTAAGGAAATATGAGCTTTCTTCTGCTAGAAAAGGCTAAGATAAATCTGAAACCAAGAGAACATGAGAGCTGAAAAGTTTCAAGGACAAGTGCCTGGGGGAGCTGATAATTAGAGGCTATTTGATCTCTAACTCCACGCTCCCCTGACTCTTTACTTCATATCCTTCACAGGCTAGTGGTTTGGACAAGATTTTGCAGTTTCCTCAGGGAACAGGGCTGATACAAAAAAGTACATCTGAAGGTGAATAAAACCTCAGCTCTCAATTTCTTAAAATACCACACAAAGGTACAAATTCAGGCATGGCATTGTCTGAAATAAGTATCATGTGCTTTATTTCCTCATGATCTGCTTCAGTTCTTGGCATTGAGCACTCGCTACAGCAATGAAAATAGCACTGGTTTCATCCTAGGTAAGAAGACAGACTCTGATTGCCATAGATAAGGTTGTGCCCCCCACATTCATATATTGAAGCCCTAACCCTTCAAGTGACTAAATTGTAGATAGGTCCTTTAGGAAGTGATTAAAGTTAAATGAGGTCATAAGTATGGAGCTATGATACAGGAGAGCTGGTGACACAGAACTCTCTCTCTTTCCCCTCTCAGGATACTACAAGAAGGCAGCTGTCTGCAACCCTGCTGGCACCCTGATCTTGGACTCCCCAGACTCCAGAATCACGAGCAGTAAATGTCTGTTGCTGAAGCCATCCAGTCTGTGGTATTTAATGTGGTGTCCTGAGCTAAGACACTGCATCAATAGGAAGAGCACCTGGACAGAGGAGAATGCTGGAAGCTCACTGGACATGACTCAAGTCACCTATGCATAGGCCCGTCCTTACACACACATACACAAACACATAAAAACACACACATGCATGCACATATACACATACACATATACACATTCTACTTTGGAATGGCTTTTGCTGATTACGGTGCTGCTACTTCAAAATAGAAACCAACAACTAAAAATAGGTGCATGTGTGAGGAAGTTATAGATGAAGTTCTTTGAATTTTCATTTAAACGTGGATGAATACACTGCAAGCTAAATAAGGAAATAGAAAAGGTGATTATTCTTGTTCTACAGAGATTCACTGAAAGGCTTATTGGTGTAAACATATTTAACATAGTGCATAGGATAAGCAGCATATTCTGCGAGGCAATATATTTTGGGAGGGGGGATTTTAATACAGTATATGCCTTCAAGACTCTTAGTATCTAAAAAAGCTCTCTATAGAAAGCTTCCTAACATTAATCATTGTCTTTTTCTCAAAATCATATAATTACAAGTATATTCAGGAAAACATGTTCTACATAAGATGGCATAAATTATATACATTATCGTGAACATTTAGTTATCTGTAGTTCATGTATCCTTATACAATTTTATCTTCATCATGTTTATATAATTATATTTATATAACAGGTGAAACATATTAAAAATTTATGAATGCAGGTGAATCTCAAATAGCAAGTCACTGGGCTCCTTCACCCAGTCTGCATTAAAAACTCTCCTTTCATAATCAGCAGGTCTTCAGACACTGTTTTGAATAATTTGAGCTGGCTATCATCCCAGAACAGATTTAATGCATTATTCAATTATGATTAATTTTCCCCTTGTTTTCAAAGAAGATGAGTTAAAAATTCGACGGGTTTTCCTTCAGGCTGAAAACTGATAGAATCGTTCTCCCACTCCACGTCCCCTACACTAGTGATCCTCTTTGCGTTAGTCCTTGGTGGGTAATTACAGCAATTAGTATCACCTCTACAGTCATATATTTCACACCACATTCGACAGCGCTGTAATTAAACAGATTACCAGCATAACTGATTTACATTAGTGGTGATTCTCTCTCCACTATACATTTCTCTAATTCTAGCAAAACAAATTTCAACTCTGTTTGAACATCTGATTGCTTTTCCATTGAGGGAAAGTGAGGTATTCTATTATATCTTGATTAAAAGGTAAGGACAGGATTTTCCAGATATAAGAATAAAGAAAATATATTCCCTTTAATTGTTTGGAACCAAATCAAGTGGCTCTTGCATGGGAAATAGCTAAGACAGTGGTTCTCAACCTTGGCTGCTTGATACACCTGAGGAAAATTTTAAAATCCTGATGGCTGAGTCCCATCCCCAGAGGTTCTGATGTAAATAATGTAAGTGATGTGGAATGTACCTGGTTCTAAGTACATTTTAAAAGAGCCCATGTAATTCTAGTGTATAGGCAAAGAGAAACCCACTGGCCCGAGGTTTGGACTTTAGACAAATACTGAAGATTTGCTATTAATCAACTTATTTTTTGTTAATATAACCAAAAGTGAAAACAGTATATTAATCCAGAATACTCCTCTAAATACTTGTATAATATATAGATAGATGATGATAGATAGATGATGATAGATAGATAGATAGATAGATAGATGATAGATAGATAGATAGATAGATGATAGATAGATAGATGATAGATAGATAGATGATAGATAGATAGATAGATGATAGATAGAGAGATGATAGATGATAGATAGATAGATAGATAGATAGATAGATAGATAGATAGATAGATGATAGATGATAAATTTCTCCAGGCTCACTTGAAGAAGCATTTAGTCTGCTATTTTTCCCCAACTTTTCAAGTAAACGGTGGTCAGTTTGCATAATGGATCTAATAGTGCAGTGGCATCTCCTGTTATTTTATCCATTTGTCTTCCATAGCAAGCTGGATGAAGAAAGGTGGACTTCTAGGCTGACTTCAGAGTGACTTATTTGCTACTTGGCAGTTGACTTTGCTACTTATGTAACTGCTGAGATGTGGTGACCCAGAGCTGAAGTGGAAACGTGACCCTTGTTCATCAGAGTCCTGGGAAATTCAGGGTGGGAAGTGAATGACAAAAGTGGTAGAAGTTTGAGAAATAAACTTTTAAAATATGGTGGAGAAAAAAATTTGCTTTAAATCCAAGCACTGTATACAGCCATGCAAATCAATCTCCCAGGTTACGCTAAGATCTTGCCCGTCAGAATCAACTAATGCCCTCCCTTCCCTTCATCCTACCCTCCTGTTTGAAAGGTTGTAGCGTACTGACTAGGGTGTGGCTGGGGCATGAATTTCAATCCTGCAGTTTACCAAATGTGAAACATTAGGCGAGATACTTGAACTGCTATGCCTCAATCTCCCCATCTATAAAATGGACCCAATAATAGTGTCTCTGCCATATGGCTGGTTGAAGATTAAATAAAACTACCTCCTTCAGGACTCACCGTGAACTGTTATCCATGTTCCCAGAACTGTACTTGGACTATCAGGGTTTCACAGAAGGCACCTAATTATTCAGTCACTATCAAATGTATCCAGCCAATCCAGAAATATATTGAAATAAAATGGCAACACAAAACTTCCTGGTTGTTTTCTATCTGGACATAATGTATCTGGTCACAAGGAAGGATCCTAGAACCTAAACATGCAGGTAGATTCTACGCTTTCCATGATCTCATTTTTATCACATTTTCCCCATATTGAGAATAATCTTTTCAGAAACATTGTTTTCTACACTTTATTGCTGCTGCTATCTGAAATCTGAAATTGTCACTACCCAGCTAAGGTTAAATGTACATAGAACATCCGGTTTACTATGTGGGAAATGGCTGCATTTTGCCATTAATCTTTTAGTTCTCAAGGAACTTCTTTAATTTTCCATGCTAGGTAAATCACTTTTAGTACATTAATCAAACTTATTTTTTACAGGTGGAATTTAATAGTACAGCAAAGATTTTTCAAGTTGAGGCTTTTTTCAGAGCAAAAGAGATAATGGTGTTTCTCATTAGAATACAGCCAAAGGAAAATTTCTGGCTGTTTTCCCTATAACTGCATGTTCTTTATGGAGAATTGATAATTAATTTATGTTACTTTGTGCATTTTTTCAAATTAACAAGTATAATCCTATCTTTGCCAAATACTGGAGGATTTAGTTTATTTTTGTTTTTGCTTCTGTACCTTTTATTTTCCAAAATTTTCAAACTGTTAGTTTCAATGATAACCCGATGTTTTTAAAAACATGGTCACTGGAATACCTGCATCTGACATGCTTGATAAAAACACAGGTTCTTGGAGTCCAGCCCCACTGAGCCAATCCATCAGAAACTATGGGTAACAAATATTGCCTAGTCCTAAGAGAAACGTCTATTATCCACTCAGAATCACCTCTGAAGGATTTTCTATTTAATTTGTTCAACTCATAATCCTATTAATTCTAGTATATATTTAAAAAGAATAATCAATTTAAGTGCACTATGATTAAGAATCCCTCTTGCAAATTTGAGTCTCAAAAGATATGCTTTAAGTTTATGTTATGCTAAGATATTTTCTTGGATAATTAGTTTAGAGCACTTGCTTATTCTGTTTTTCATAGCAAAGGAGTACTAAATTATTTTAGTACTTTATCTAATTTTTTGTAAGGAAAAAAACAATCTATTACCAGAGTCTTTCCTACTGGGAAAATCACAAAATCCACCCCCCACAAACACCAACGTACTCATGATTTTGCCTGTGAGTTAGAAAACTACAAATAACTTTGTAGTCCCATGTGTCCCTCTTGTGCCCCTGACAAGAGGCAATCACCAGCCAACATTTTTTGTGTGTTCATATCTCTCTTGCTTTTCTCTCAGATTACCACACATGGGTATACCCACAGACACTACATAATGCGTGTTGCTGACATTACATAAGGTGGGATCATATGCAGATATCCGGCAACCTGTGTCTTTAACTCAGTGAGAGTTGTCAGTGTTGATGTGAGCAACACTTCACTTATTTACTGCTGTATAGTATTTTGTATTGTAAATATATCATAATCTATCCATTCAATAATCTCAAGACATTTAGGTTGTTAGATACTTTTGTAATCGCTACTATTGCAAATAATGATGCAATGAGCAGTCTTGTTCATGTCTCCGTGTGTGTGTGTGCACGCACATGCGAGAATTTTTCTAGATTATGTACCTGGAAATGAAATTGCTGGCTATAGGATATGCATATATTCAACTTTGCTAGATAAGAGCAAATTGTTTTCTCCAGTGCTTACACCAATTTGGACTCCCACCAGTGTGTAAGAGTTCTTACTGATCCACATGCATGACAGCAATGGGGTCTTTAGTCTTTTTAATTCTAGTCAATACAGTGGATGTTAAATGTAGCTTATTGTTTCAATTTGCATTTCTCTGATTTCTGATGAGGTAAAACATTTTTTAATGGTTATTGGCCACTGATATGTTTTCTTACATGAAACGCCTTTTGTAATTGTGGTCTTTTTTTCTACTGTTTTTCTTATTGATTTGTAGGAATTCATATATTCTGGATCTTAATCATTACTCTGTCATATGTAATATATGTACATTTTCTTTATTGGCCCTTAATAAATGCACCTACCAAGAAACATTTTATACTAAATTCTCACATCATGGACTTAGGGTCCACCCAAGCAATGTGAATTCATGCCCCCAAATCTGTTTGTGGACTGGTTTGCGGTTAAGAATTCTCAGAAGAAAATAGTTCCCTTTTGTTCACTTAGTGATAAGACTGAGAGCAGCAAATATCCATACTACCCCCCTGGTTCAACCTTTGAAGTTTTGATTCTCAGGCTAGAATGTCTCCACATAACTGTCTGTTGCATGGGGCCCTGGCTTACCCGGGAAGTGATGGCCTGCTCAACCCATCCCTCTGGATCCAGGATTTCTCTTCATCTTAACATTCCAGTGTAGTGTCCTTTTTTGCCAATGCTATTATAACACTAAAGGAAACTTTATTTAATATTTTATATACCTTGTGCTGGAGGTGTTCCTTAGGTTACTTTGTCTGGAATATTGCTAAAAAAAACACCTCAAGAAATTAAGTTAATGACTAATATCACATGGAAAATAGCACAGCACATATTAGTAATGTGCTTCATGGGAAGATTGGTGATCTTCTAAACAATAATTTTATGGGCTAATTTTGAAGAACTATTTAACCAAAAGAAGAAGGAGAAGAAGAAGGATAACAAGGAGGGGAAGAAAGAGGAGGAGGAGGAAGAGGAGGAGGAGGAGGAGAAGAAGGGGGAGAAGAAGGGGAGAAGGGGAGAAGGTGAGTTCTATATCAGAACTCACATCATATTACTTAAGCAGGTTAATTTAGCACAAGATAATGCATGTAAGAAAGAATATTATCTATACCAGGAATTCCTTGTTTTACTTAGATTTATAACATATTTAAAAGAAAAGAGAGAATGCAAGTGTTATCTCTGTCAATAAATATTTTTTTATTTTTTTCTTTAATGTAAGGAACAGAGCCCAACTCCTGAGAACAGCACATCAAATAGTTCAGACAAGCAAGCCCAAGTGAAAATATTATGTATACATACAGTCATATGTTTACATATGCATTTATACATATTATTAGGAATTATATATTTTCATTAGACTTCCAGAGTAGAAAGAATGAACCAGAAGTAATATCTGAAAGGATAATGACAGAAAATTTTTCAAAACTGACAAGACACTGTGAACTTGGTAAGGCTCCTTCCCTCCAAGAACTCATGGTTCAATTAGATCAATGCATAAAAAAATAGTTAAAATGCAGGATGTCAAGTAAGGAAGTGGAGGACTTGCACAGGAAGAATAACATGTAAACTGGAAGGTCAAGAAACGTGTCCACGGGGCTCCTGGGTGGCTCAGTCAGTTACACATCTGCCTTCTGCTCAGGTCATGATTCCAGGGTCCTGGGATCCAGCCCCATGTCAAGCTCCTTGCTTAGCAGGAAGCCTGCTTTTCCCTCTCCCTCTGCCCCTCTGCTCCTACTCTCGCTCACTTACACTCATTCTCTCTCAAATAAATTAATAAAATCTTTGAAAATGAAAAAAAAAAAAAAAAAAGAAAGGAGTCCACAACAGATTTTGTTAAAGTTGAAGCACGAAGAGGACAACTGCTTATTTAACATATCTATTTTAGTTAAATACCATAATTATGTCAATTATTTCAATTATTTAAAATATTTAATTACTCAATATCTCAAATATTTCAACAATTATTTTTATTGCAATAGTTTTCTCAAATGGAGGAGCAACAGCATTAAAATTCTAAAGTTGAGTTTACAAACTAAACTCCAGAAAAGCAAGTAAAGGAAACAATTTTTTAACATCTAATCTATTTGACTTTAAAGGCTCCCTCAGAAATTTGTCAAGAATTTGAAAAGAATGCCATTGACAAATCAGAATTCAATATGAGGCTCCTCATGCTACTCTTGCTTGGAATCTGGTTTTCCCAGACCAGTAAATTCCATAACAAGACTACCAAACAGACTTCCACAGTTCTTTCCCAGTTCTGGAAGGGTAATGAAGAATCATTCAGAGGCAGTCCTCAGGGCTTTAGGAGAAGGACTGTAGAAAGGCACTCTGAAGGTTAATGCTTGTATTCCAATGAGCTTTGTGTAGCATTGTGAAGTAGAGCTGCACCATTACTGAGTCTACTCAGAGTGTTCCATTGCTTATGATAGCCCCAAATGCAAACTACTTCCATTTTTAAACTAGCTCTTTTAATAATTTGTTATGTTTCATACCCATTTGTAGTAGAACTGAGAGTCTCTAGCATTTTCAAATGTTTGTTTTGCTATCTCTCCTCCCTACTGGAGTAAATAATCCTTTAATAAAAACAGAAGCAAGATTTTTCACCAAGATGTTAAAGTAGGGAGTTGCAGCCTTCATCTCCCCATAAAGATCAAGAATTCGACAGAATTCTATTCATAAATTAAAATAGTTCTGGGAGAACTTGGGGGTCCACTTATGAAGCTGCAGCAGCACAGTGCTACAAACAACTGAGAATAACCACACCCAAAAAGGAGGAGGAACAGCGTCATTTTGCTGCATCATCCCATTCCCCAGACCAGCACCGCTCAGTGCCAACAGAACACTTGGCTTAAAAGAATTCCCATCACTGGGAAGGAGAGAACGGAGTGAGTGCCCAGATTTCCCAGACTTTTGGGACACTGCACAAAGCACCCACTCACAGACCAGCAGAGCTCACACATCTAGAGATGGCTAGGAAAAAGGAAGAAGATAATTTTTACTTTATGTTTATATTATTCTATACCATTTTAGATTAACCATCTATTGCTTTTTTTAAAAAATTTTATTTACTTATTTGGGAGAGAGAGAGCATGAGCGGGGAGAGGAGAGGAGCAGAGGAAGAGGGAGAGAATCTAAAGCAGACTCCCTTCTGAACACGGAGCCTGATGTGGGGCTCGATTCCACGACCCTGAGATCATGACCTGAACTGAAATCAGGAGTCCGATGCTCAACCGACTAAGCCACCCAGGCATCCCAACCATCTATTGCTTTTTTAACCAGAAGACGCATTCAAGATATTTTCATTTTGAGGAACAAAGACAAAAAATACTTTCTCTCCCCCTTCTTCTTGCCTTTGCTGTACTATTGATCTCCGTAACTGCAGCCACCCCCAGTACAGGGCTCTGGGACGGCCGCAACAAACTGACTCTGGGCAGCCCACCTTGTAAGACTGCATGTCAGAGTATGGTATTGCCAGGAATAGGCAGGCCAGAGAAATTGTAAAGGAAAGGAGACTCAGGTTTGGAGGGAAGGGGTTGTCTGTTTACAGAACTGCTAATGTTTTTAAACAAAATTGCACAATATACTTTCTTCATTGTTCTTGATAGCAATTATTGAAAGTCACATCCTAAGGCAACTCCATTTTCCCACAAGCATCCATTATGTGGCCGTGCTGATGTTGCTCAAGGAGGCTGGCAGGATCAAAAATTCCCGCCTCTGGGCTCTCTAAGCCCTGTTTCTGTGAGTGTGTATTACAAAGTCCACTGCCTCCATTCAATTAGGAACACCTGGAGGGGAGAAACTGTTGTTTTTCCTTGTGTGAGGTCCAGCTACAGAGGATATTTGCCTATCAGATCAATAAAGACTTGGAGAAAGGATAATTAAATGTTCATAAAAGAAACTCTAAATTAAAAGTCATAAAAATGACACAACTCAAATTTTAAGAGGTACATTAGTAGCAACTATGTGTAAAGGGGGCAGTTGTTTCTAACAGTGAAAACAGCATTCAGGAATCCAACTACAACCAAAGGGAAAAAAATTCCACAAACTTAAAGCTAAGCAGGAAAAAAAAGGCTTAAATGAACAAGAGGTTGTGTTTTAATAGTCACATTACTTAATTCTCTTATCATCCTTTTATGAAATTAATCATCTGTGTGAATCAAGATAAAATACTGCTGTGCTATGATCAGCTTTTGTTTATGAATAAAATGCTTAAGAGGAGCCTGGGTGGCTCAGTCACTTAAGCATTCAACCCTTGATTTCCACTCAGGTCATGATCTTGGGGTCGTGGGATCAAGCCCCATGTTGGGCTCCGTGATCAGCACAGAGTCTGCTTGAGATTCTCTCTCTCTCCCTCTCTTTTTTCCCCTCTCCCCAACTCTCTCTCTCTAAAATAAATAAAATCTTTTAAAAATGCTTAAAACATTAAATTTATTTTTTAGTTTATTCAGATAAATTACTGCTTTATTAATTGAATTTATTACTTGAACTTTAACAAAGCTACAACTTTTGAGCTTTAAAAACTTGATGCTAGACACCACTTAACATTTTTCCTTTTTTAACTTTCATTTTCTACAGTGAGAAATGGGTATTCTTTATAATATCCCCTACTGAAATTGTAAGTAAAAAAAAAGTCATCATATTCCAGATTTTAAATCAATAAAATTTGTGTAGAAGCAACTCGTTCCTTCCATTTCAAGCGAACATGGAATTGTCTCTTGATCACATAAATGCATGGTGATCTTTTGCTTCACAGTTATACATATGGCTTGGCTTGTCCTCAGATTATAAAAATTGCAAAGATCTAATAACAGTTGCAAGTTTGTCATGAAGCTCCAGAATTATTAAAAAGAAATAATACACAGTAGGAACCAGAGAACTGTGACTTCTAGATTCCAAATTTATTCTATACTCCTAGTAAATATGTCAATTTAATTAATATGTTAATTTATTATCAAGTGATTTTGTTCTAACAGAACACTGATTTGTTCCACAATTTCCAAATGCTGGCCTAGAACAGTGTTTCCGAAAGTATTGTATATATGTAGGCAATATAATTTTACAATGTGTCAACAAAAAATACTGTGGTTATGTAATTTTCCTTGCATATCTAACCATCTTTACCTTACTCTAAGTTTCCTTTTTATGTAGCATTTATTACGATGCAAAATGTTTCTTTGTTATATTGCTCATTTATTTTCTCTATCCCTCTGCTAAAATACAAGTCCATGAGGGCAGGAATTTTTCTCTTTTTAGTTCACTGATCTATCCCAAGCACCTAGAACCATTCCTGGGACACAGTGATCATTTAACAAGTATTTGTTGAGGGGCGCCTGGGTGGCTCAGTCGTTAAGCATCTGCCTTTGGCTCAGGGCGTGATCCTGGAGTTCTGGGATCGAGCCCCACATCAGGCTGCTCCACTGGGAGCCTGCTTCTTCCTCTCCCACTCCCCCTGCTTGTGTTCCCTCTCTCGCTGGCTATCTCTCTCTTGGTTAAAATAAATAAATAAAATCTTTAAAAAAAAATCAAGTATTTGTTGAATAAGCATTTAGACATTGATGACATGTATCAAAAGTAATATAAACAAAATAGATGATGTTAGCCCTTAGAAGAAAATTACAATATCTTTAGCTCATAGTGTAAGAAAAAAATAATTTGCCTTAGATGGTAAATTTTAGATACTGGACACATGTTCCATACAGATAAATCTAGATTAAATAACATGCTCTGGTTTTTAGAGGGGAAAATGGTAGCAGAGTAGGAGGACCCTAAGTTTACCTTATACCACAAATACAACTAGATAACTATCAAATCATCCTAAATACCCCAGAAATCAACCTAAAGACTGGCAGGACACACTCCACAACTGAAGATAGAGAAGAGGCCCCATCAAAGAATGTAGGATGTGTGGAGATGTGGTTTGGGAGAGAAACAGATTGTGGCCACCAGGGGAGGGAGCCTCAGGCACAGAGAAGGGCAGGGAGGGAGCCTCAGGCACAGAGAAGGGCAAGAGACAGACTAGCATACCGGGGAACCCAAACAGAGAAGAAAAATCCCCTAGCAATTAACTTGGAAAGTGAGAGGGCTGAATTTCATGAGTTCTTACAACCAGTGAGGCTTAAAGCCTGGAGTTCTAAAGATCAGTAGGCTTGGTTTTGGAGAGCTTAGAGGCACTGGGGCTGCTCTTGGAGAGAGGGCAGTCAAATAACCGGTGGACACACAGCATGGAAACAGTGATCTTAAGAGCCCCTGGGTCACACAGTGGGGAGGTTATTTGCTCACCTTGGAGCATGTCCCAGAGAGGCAGCATTCACAGAACAACCCCTCCAGGAACAAAGGAACTGGCCAGCACCATTTCTATCCCCTTCCCCTCAGCATAAGCACAGGACCACCTGCAGGAACCAGCATAGTGCTGACACTTGCTACCTAACTTGCTTACACCAAGCTCCTCCCCACCCCTGCACTCCAGTGGAACTGCCCTTCCCAGTTACTTGCCTCAGTCCCAATGCAGCAGGCCCCTTCCCATAGAAGACTGGCCCAAACCCGGGCTACACTGCATCTCCTGACCCAGGAGTTTTTCAGGGCCCTAGATCCAGGGACAATGGAGACAGTCTCATTTCACAAGCCGACCAGAGCACACCTAGTTAAAATGTTCCACATTCAGGCCAGGGACCAAATGCTGCCCCAACAGAGAGAGCCTCTGCAGATGACTGCCCTGAAGAACAAAGCAGCCAGGACACAAGAGCAGAATGCATGCAGCACTCATTGGAGTTATTCCCTGAAAAGCCAGGCACTGGGGAGCAAGGAACACTACACTGCAGATCACTATAGGACCTCTTATTCATAAGCCTGTTACCCTCAAGAACAGAAGACCATAGCTGACTTTCCTGGTACACAGCAACAGGCACACAGACTTAGACAAAATGAGAAGACAGAGGAATTTGTCCCAGACGAAAGAACGGAACAAGGCCACAGACAGACATCTAAGTGAAATGGATATAAATAATGTGGCTGATAAAGAATTTAAAGTAGTAATCATAAAGATACTCACTGGATTTGAGAAAAGATGGAAGGCATCAGTGAGACCCTTAACACTGAGATAAGGAATAACATAGCAGAGATAAAGGACTCATTAAATGAAATGAGAAACACACTTGATGAGATGAATAGCAGGCTAGAATAAGCAGAGGAATGAATTAATGACCTAAATGACAGAGTAATGGAAAATAATCAGTCTGAAAAAAGAGAAAAAATAATTATGCAACATGAGAATAGACATAGGGAACTCAGTGACGCCACCAAATGTAATAATAAAATTCGTATTATAGGAGTCCCAGAAGAAGAGAGAGAAAAGAGGGCAGAAAATTCATTTCAAGAAATAATAGCTGGAAAATTCCCTAATCTGGGGAAGGAAATAGATATTCAGATCCAGGAGGCACAGAGAACTCCCAACAAAATCAACAAAAGCAGAACCACACCAAGACATATTTAAATAAAATGGCAAAATGTAGCGATAAAAAAATTTTTTTAAAGGAGCAAGACAGTTACATACAAGGGAAACCCCATAAGGCTATCAGCCTACCAGCAGATTTTTCAGCAGAAACCTTACAAGCCAAAGAAAGTGGCATGATATATTCAAAGCGCTGCATGGGAAAAATCTGCAGCCAAGAATACTCTATCCAGCGAGTCTATCATTCAGGATAGAAGGAGAGATAAAGCTTTTCCCAGACAAGCAAACACTAAAGGAGTTCATTACCACTAAATCAGCCTGGCAAGAAATATTAAAGGGGACTCTGGGTGGAAAGGAAAGAACAAAAGTGACATTATGAAAGTAGGAAACACAAAAGCAGTAAAAAATGAATATTTCTGTAAAAAAATTAGTCAAGGAACTCACAAAATTAAAGGATTTAAAATATGAAACCCTATATACCTAAAATGTTGGAGAATAGTAAAGAATGGGTTCAAACTTAACATGCTCAGGAAATTATATAATCTGGTTTGTTGAATTCTGGCTGTTAAAATATTCCTTTCAAGCCTGTTTTGGCAATGTTTCTAATACCTTATGATTAATGGGCAATAAAATATAACATTTTAGTTATTCACAATTTTGCAGGGTTTCCGAGCATTAATTCTGAACATTATTTCACATTATGCAACAATAAACTGTAGAAATAAAAAGTATGGAAGAATGAGCTGAAAGGGTACTGACCACAATTAAATCCCTAATGTGAACTAATTTTAAGGTCATTTTTATCTTTTTCTTAATATGTGAGTGAATAAACATTCTGCTTAACTCATATTTGGGGTTTAAGTACATCTATATTTTTCTAAATGCCTTAATACGGAAAACATGACCTCAAACCAGGATACATCTCTTATCCTCAGGAAATCTAATTAGATGGATTCCCTTAAACTTTACCAAGTATCTATAATACCAGCCTGCAGCTGTGCAAAGGCATAACTACTCTGAGGCTAAACACATTAAAAGTTTCACATGAAATAGTGCCACAAGGCATTTCTTATCTCAGGTTTGATATGCCTGTGGTTTTTTTAAATGAACACATTTTAAATTCCTAGAGCAGTCTTATCAAAAGCAGCAGCTGGCTAAATGCAGAGTAATGATATAACCTGGCATCCAATGAGGACACTTGAGGGTGAAAAGAACACCTTTAACATCACCCTGGGACAGCAGCCTTACAGTCACCCTGGGTCCACAGACAAGACCGGCCCATATATTCCCACTTTTTGCAGTCAGTTCATATCCACTAATCTGAAGATAGAACCACTGGCATATATATACGGAGAACCAATTGTTTAAGCATGAAAAATTCATCAAGTGAAAACCAACATGCTGAAAGCCTATTTAGTAAAATGGGCTTTATCCTTTTGTTACCAAGTAGAAAAAAAAACCACAATGAAAAAATAAAGTGCTTGCCAAGAAGATGCACACATCTTTTTCAGGACTCACTTGTGATATAAAAAAAGCTGATTAACAAAGTCTGAATTTACCATTGTGAATTACCATACATCTTAATTAGGGTTGAAATGTATTCCCATACTGTATTACACATCAGATCCAAGCAAAATAGTCCCTCGTTTTATTAAAATAAAAGTAGACTATTAAAAAACTTACCTTTTCTCTGTATCATTCTAATTCTTCATACAATTGTTTGCAAAATCCATATAATAAAAATGTAAATTGTTTTGTGGAAGCTTTCAATGAAGGAAATTACAAAAATATCAAGATCCAGTAATCACCCAAAATGATTTTTAAAGCCATTCAGAACAGATAGCACATTGATTCCAACCCCTTGTTAAGATTAGAATATTGTAACCAATAAAATTAAGTCATCCCTAATGACTATTGCATAAATTGGTCACATTTTATCGAATGTTATCCTCGAGGCCTCATATTTTTGATTTAGCAAATATGCCCCCCGTACTTTCCTGTGCATTCAGATTCTCTCTTCTGCACAGAATGATTGCCTATCATTGACTACATTGCACTGTTAATGAATCCAAGACGTCATTTCACTGATTTAGTAATATTGCAGTGCTATCACCCAGCATCATCATCTTACAGCACTGAGGGGATCTCTGATAGCATTCTATTACCACTAGACTGTTGACCATCTGAATATATTTACAGTGAACAGACTTCAGTCATTCTGGAAAGCTGTCTGCACTTTTTTTAATGGCTCAAGAAGGAAAAAAAAAGCTTTTCTGAGTGTAATACTGAGGAAAACATTCAAGTTTAAATATTGAAGTTGTTAAATATTGAGATCCTATTATCACAATACAATTCTGAAAGCAAATACTGAGATCCTACTACCACAATAATACAATGGTGAAAGCATTTGAAAATCTAGAATAGTAAAATGTTACTAATTTTCACAGAAGGATTCAAGAGAGAATAGTCCAGGGAAGAGAATAGTCCAGAGGAGGAAATAATTGACCTCAGTGGGGAAAAAATGATAATATAAGGTATTTCTTCCAATGTATCATTTTGCAAACTAAAATAAATCTTCTGAATGGACAAATAAAATAAATTTCCAGTCCGTTTTTTCCCTTCCTATTAAGTGCTGTTTTTCCACTCAACTTACAAATTCAAAAGCTGCAATTTCCCTTTTTCAAGGAAAAAGAGAAAGGAAGCATCAATGAAGTGTTAATATTCTTCCTTCAGCTAGGGAAGAAATCATAAGTGCCATAAAGAAAGCATGTTCAATTTCTCTTGAGGCAAAATTAAACCCTTTTTAGGTTTTCACAACGCAGATAACATAGAACCAGTCATATCTGCCGACACCTTTGCCATTTTTCTCAACTCTTTCTAAAGTTTCTGTTGCTTCTTAAAAAATGAATGCTAGGGGCACCTGGGTGGCACAGTCAGTTAAGTGTCTGCCTTCAGTTCAGGTCATGATCCCAGGGTCCTGGGATTGAGTCCTGCATCCAGCTCCCTGCTCAGCAGGGAGTCGTCTTCTCCCTCTGCCTCTGCCTGTTTCTCTCTCTGCTTGTGCTCTCTCTCTCTCTCTCTGTCAAATAAACAAATAAAATCTTAAAAAAAAAAAAGAGATGAGTGCTAAATGTAAATATGGCAGCATAATAAAAACTTGACACACTAACTGGAAAGGAAGGATTCCTTTCCAGATTTTTCTATCCTATATCACAATGATGCCAATAAATTCAGGGATATTTTGATTTTGAAGACCAAACTAACTCTTTTCCCACTGTGGCCACGGCCCTTCACCACCCACCTCATGCTTGCTGCATTCGGCTCTCTGGGCGAGCACTCAAGGTATGGCTTGTTTTTTCTCCTCATGTTACTTCCATTTATTTCTCCCATATTGTCACTTTTATCAACAAACTCTTTTAAATTCATTAACTTGAGTACTCTGCTTTACTTGAGTGATGCCACCTCATTCTGGTATCTAAAAAATTATATGATCAAGTCACTGGTGTCATCAGAAAAATCGTAAATAAAATGTTTTTAACTTAAATGGTCTTGAAATGGGGCATTTGGTGGTAGTACAGAGGAGATCACCTTCCAGGAAGTTGGCTTTACAGAGGAGATGCCTCCCTAACATACTCACGTAGGATAAGAAGAACACAGATACATCAGGAGGAAGCCCCAAAAGATGTTTACATGCTTGTTTGTTCTCCAGTCTTGTGGATGAGGGACTTGTATGCTTGATGGGCCTAGAGAGTAGACTGAAGTGTCATATCCAATCAATGGGAAGGGAAGACAAGTCCCACGTCACCTGATTCCTACATTTCAGCAACATCCCTCAAGAAATACAGAACTATTCAGATCTAACTAGGATAGGAAATCAGCCCATAAAAAAAGGAGCCAAGTTAGCATGTTAATTTATGTAAGTATTAGCAAATGCTTTCTTTGGCATATCTCTCCTATTTTACAAGTCATTAATGTCTCTGAATAAATAAGAACCTTAAGAAACCATCAGTATTCATAACATGCAAATCTTCAACTTTCTGAACATTTGCTAGTGGCATAGCCAATATTTTCATGTATCTCTTAATGTGAGAACATTAGGTTTTATTAAAGGTAATTTGTTTATTCTTTACTTTTTTACAGAAATGGGAATCTAATTGATGAATGTGGTGGTTTTTCTTCCATGTCTAGATACTAATACCTGATTTCACTCTTAAACACACACACACGCACCCAAACACACACGCACACACATATATTTTCTCATTATCTTCTAAGCCAGTCACTTGATCCAGAGATAACTTACAACAACCTAAATATATTTTCCTTACTATTATCATCATCATCGTCATCATCACCATCCCTTAACTCTTGAGCTAAAAGTCACTAAATGTGGTAGGAGACATATTGTAGTGGTTAACAGCATGGACTCTGGTGTAAGATGAGTCATTTATAAAGGATGTAAGAAAGGAATATGGGCTTCACAAACTGAGATCTTGAACAAGTTAATTTTATGAGTTTCAGTGTCATTATCCCTATGGAAATAAAAATACCTAGATTGTTGTACGTATTAGGGATAATGTATATAAAATACCTATCTCATTTCCTAGATCACAGAAATCAATAAAAGTAGTTACTTTTTTATTCGACTGAATTATTGCTTCATAATTTGACAAAGGTACTATGAAGATTACTTAAAACAAAGCCTCCAGATGGGGCTTCATCGCTACCACAGTTCATCTGGTCACCGGGTGCCCTGTCTGGCCACAAGTCTCATTTCCTCTACCACTCGACAGTGAACATGGGTCCTTCCTGTGGCTTAGACCCTCAATTTCCACCCTCTAGTAAAACAATCTAGTTTTGTCTCACTGACATATTTCAATATGCATCCATGACTCAGCAGGCATATATGGATTCTAGGCCAGAGTTCTAAGACCCAGACAACATCTGAGAATTTAGAGTATCTCAAGTGCACTGCCTATTATATAAGCTTATGAGATGCTGCCACCAAGTAGGGGAAGAAAGACATTCCCATGAATTGAAATGTGGCGAGGTGCTCTTTCCTTAGGAAGAGGCTTTTGCAGGCATATATTTTATATGCTCCTTTATTCCAGAAGGAATTTAAGTTAGCTTACAGCAATACATAAAAGACATTCACACTAATTAGCTTGACTGTAGCAATCATTTCATATATCAAAACATCACATGTACACCTTAAATACATATAATTTGTATTTGTCAATCATACTTGAATAAAGCTGGAAAAATATTTGTATAAATGATAAAATGAGAGCAAAAGAAAGAAAACCAAAATGTAGATGCAGTCAAAAGCAAACCTAAAAATCTGTATAACATAATTATCTACTAATAGGCCACATATTTGGCTCAAATCTTGCTAGCAGCAAATGAGTAAACAGAGATAATCCATCATTACCAGTAACCGTAATAAAGTCCACAGTGTACTGAGTGCTTACTTGTGCCATACATGGTAACTTCTTTACATGAATGAAACCGTTTACTCTTCTCAATAATACTGAGATGGGCATTATTTTATAGCTATGTTTTGGATAACAAAAATGAGGAGGCAAGAGATTGACTTATCTGCACAAAACATTCTAGTCAACTGTGAAGCTGGGGATGTGAGCCATCTCTGCCCGACTCCACCAAGCACAACTGTAATGACTACACTAAACAGCAGAGAAAAGTGAAAGAAAATAGCTTTTGAGTGTCATTTACTAATACATGACCACAAAAATTATTGACTTCTCCCATTTTCTTAGTTTTTTCAAATATAAATAGCTACCTCATTGACATCTGATGACAGAACTTAATAAAAGAGAAACAACATGGTATACTCAGATAAGGGGCTCTACAAACATTAGAATATGAACCAGTTTATTCACCCTCCAAAGATCCTAGTGAAGTACTGTTGACCCTTTAACAACACGGAAGTTAGGGCAGTGACCCTGCACAGTCAAAAACCAACGTATAACTTTGGACTCCCCAACACTTAACTGCTAATAGTCTACTGTTGACTGGAAGCCTCATGGATAACATGAAGCTGGTCAACACATATTTTCATGTTGTATGCATCATATACTGTATTCTTAAGATAAAGTAAACGAGAGAAAAGAAACTTCTATGAAGAAAGACACAGTAAGTTACTGTACCTGAAAGTTCAATGGAAGTGTTTTGGTTTTGGGGTTTTTTAAATATTTTTTAAGATTTTTATTTATTTGTTTATTTATTTATGAGAGAGAGTGAGTGAAAGACAGAACACGAGCAGGAGCAGAGGGAGAGGGAGAGGCAGACTCCCTTGCCAAGCAGGAAGCCCTACACGGGGCTTGATCCCAGGACCCTGGGACCATGACCTGAGCAGAAAGCAGACACTTAACCAACTGAGCCACCCACGTGCCCCTCAATGGGCATTTTGAAACAAAGTGGTATTCAGCCCACTTGGAAAAATCTTGGAATATAAAAATTTAAATTCAAGAGTTTAATTTTACCCTTTTGATTCATAGATACTGAGGGCTTAGCATGGTCACTCAACCACAGGCTACCCTGGTACTTACAGATCTGCCTATCATGACAAGTTAGAGTCACACCCTGGACTGGCACTCCTTGAAACCCTACAGTGAAACCCCCATCTCAGGATTCAGAAAGTCATTCATCAATGTCAGGAACAAAATTCCATGTGGATGTCTGCCTTCCAAACACTAAATTCCCATCCGGCAAGATCCTTATGAACAAAGGACAGGCTTAGGTTTAATGAAGCAATTCCCTTTAGGTACATATTTCTTGATAGATGTACCTTGGAGCCATTGCAGTTCTGGCTGCATTGCAAAACCCTAAAACAAATCTATTCAAATGCTCAAATGTATAAAATACATTTAAATAAAATGCAGACAGAAATACAGAAATGCTCTTTTTTCTTTTGCTATTCCATGGAATGGGACTGACCTTCAGTCTGACATAATAATTAAACTGAATTATCTAATTTGCCTTTATGCGATGCATTTTGACAAGCTACTGCACTCATGCAGGAAAAAAAAAAAAGCTGTATCAGTAAGAGGCCAACATACCTTTAGTTAGGAAAAGACCCATAAAAAATAAGACATTTCAGAATCCTAAAGGGCAATGGTATAAAACCCTAAGTGTGTGCCATGAGTTTTTCCAGATTATTTTTTGTGTGTCTAATTCATATCACAGAAAATAAATGGTAATATGGAAAAGTACAAAAACAATAGGAAAAAACTTTGGACAGACCCAATGGAAAATAGGAAGCCATTGCAGATGCAAGTTCTATAACTGTCAGGAAGAAAGTAGAAAGCTTCCTCATGCTCCTCAAAGCATGCCTATGAAGAAACAGACGAGGTTTGTAAAAAGCAGAGTTTTAATCAGTACCCATATTTACACTATTTACACGAGAGCTCTTTNCCTTCCTTCCTTCCTTCCTTCCTTCCTTCCTTCCTTCCTTCCTTCCTTCCTTCTTGTTTTGTTTTTTTCCCCTTTCCTAGTATATCACTTTGGAATGGTTTTGGCTGCAAATTACAGGAAATCTGAATCAGGCTGAAACACATACATCCCACAAAAAGACCATCTGAGGCTGTCCAGGGCTGCCATAGCATTCAGCAGTGTCATTGCGGACAACCCTTTTGTTTTAAAATCCTTAGCAGGTGGCCTTCAGACTCGTGAAGGTAAAATGTTTTGTTTTGTTTTTTCTTACCATCAGAAATGAAAAAGAAAGGACCTACCAGCTGAATTTGTCTTTGGACCCAGCAGGGAGGCATCTTCTCTTTTTTGCGAGAGACTAGAGTCAGGGAATGCCAATGTCACTGGCCACATTGGACATGGGGTGAAAGAGGTATAAGTTCTCTGAACTCAACTGCACAATTTTCCAGCATTAGATTTTTTTTTCCTTTTCAAAAAAGATGGCAGCCACCCACAGGGAACCAAGAATACCACCATAGCTAAAATTTAATAGTTTGCCTTTACCTGTATTTTAACATAGTGCCCTGAAAGGGCAGTTTTCACTTGCTTACCAGTCCCATTTGCTTCAGTTATATTTTCTAACAGAATTATTTTTGAAAAGTATATTGTAATATGTCTTTTCATGTGCTATAAAACTCACAGATTGACACATCTGTTTGAGGTACCTCATTTTACAGTTTTCACTGACAACCCATATGACATCCCAAGGACTAAAGATTTCCACTTCTTTGTAAATATATTTGGAAATTGTTATAATGATTATCTGCATGAGCTCCTCCGTCGATTTTATAACTCTAGAAGCTGGATGTTTTTAATTCTCCAAGATCTTGAAATTGTCATTACTATTAAAATGCTCATAGACTAAAGATAATCTTTATTTGAGTTTGGAGGAAAATTTATAAAGATGGAAATTACTCTTAAAAACCAATTTGCATGACATTTTTGTTCTTTGTGTCTGAACTAACCTTTAATATTAATACTCAGTAATTTTTATTATATTTTGAAAATATCTTTGTAAAGGGAGTTTTAATTCATTTCTGTTTTCCTAAGCTTACTGACCTCTATTAGTTATAAAACAGATGTATTTAGTCTTTGTTCTGTTCCTAGCACACAGCTCCTAAAACCACTGGAATTTCTTTTTTTTTTTTTAAGATTTTATTTATTTATTTGAGAGAGAGCACACATGTGTGACCAAGAGCAGGGGGAGGGGCAGAAGGAGAAGCAGGCTCCCCTCTGAGCAGGGAGCCTGATGTGGGGCTCCATCCCAGGACCCTGAGATCATGACCTGGGCCAAGGGCAGACGCTTAACCAACTGGGCCACCCAGGCGCCCAACCACTGGAATTTCTTAAGTGATGAAACAATGGGAGAATTTTTTGTTAAAATATTTGGTGTTTTGTTCTCAAATAGTTCCAGGTCCAGTAATAGATCCATAGTAATAAAGGAGAAAAAAGGTGTCTTGTTATTTATAACAAACCCCTTTCAACCACACCTGAGTTTATATTAATGGGTGATTTTTGGAAAGCACCTAAGGATGAGGGTTAGTTGCCAGGGGAGGCAACCATGTAATTAGAGGGTTGGAACTTTCAGCCCCATCCTTTCAGCCCTCCACTATCTACCACCCACTTCCAGGGAGAAGAGATGGACTGGAAGTTGAATTAATCACCAATGGCCAATGATTTGATCAATCCACCTATGTAATGAAGCCTCCAAAAAATCCCAAAAGGAGAGGGTTTAGAGAATTTCTGGATTGATGAATACAAGGAGATGCTGGGAAGGTGGTGCCCTTGCAGAGGTCATGGAAGCTCTAAGTTCCCCATACCTTGCCCTGTGCATCACTTCTGTTTGGCTGTTTCTAAGTTATATCCTTTTATAACTAGTAATCTAGTAAGTAAACTGTTCTCAGTTCCATGAGCTGTTCTAGCAAGGTAATCATACCCCAGAAGGGGATTGTGGGAACCTCCAATTTTTAGCTAGTCAGTCAGAAGAACAGGTGACAACCTGGACTTGCAATTGTTGTCTGACACAGGTGTAGGGGGCAGTCCTGTGCTACTGAGCCCTAACCTGTAGATATTACACTCTCTCCAGATGTACCCTATCAGAACTGAATTGAATTGTAGGACACCCAGCTGGTGTCACAGAAATGCTTGGTGTGGGGAAACTAGTCTCCCTTCTGAGTAATATTCAAAAAAATCCCAATCTTCTCAACTAGTGTGAGGTTAACTTAGGGAAGACAGAGCGATGTGGTGTCGTGGACAGAACACAATGTGAGAGTCAAATTGACCTGAATTCAAATCCACACTCTTTAATTCACTATTCCTAATTTCTCCATGCCTCACAGATACTCTAAACAACATAGCAATAACAACAAAAACAATAATAAAAAGGGAAACAAAAAATAGACACAGACACTGCCCTCCCAGGACTTATGATCTAACAGGTAAAGCTGACAATGAACGATTCTGCTAAGGTGATCTTAGCTTCAGAGACACTCAGGTGATAGTAGAAGCAGCCCTTGAAGCAATTACCTGCCCATAATACCAGAAAAGGATTCCTTGAGGCCCTAAATGGAAAAGAAATACATTGAGGAGAGAAACTCGTTATGGGCAGTCTCAGACACAGGAGAACCAAAGGCCTCACTAACAGTATGGCTGCTGTGGGGAGGTAAGCTATGGCAGGTGCAGATGGAGAAGCATGCAGCATCCAGTCAACAAGGGCCATGAACCATGCCTGGACATTTTCCTGAGGGCAAGAGGAAGCCACTGAAAACATTAAACAGGGAAGTGGTATAATCAGAGCTGTTTATACAGAAAGTTTACTTTTGACAACTAGAGAAATAAATTGGAAAAAATAAATCTTGTATCAGGGAGTCAGGCAGGATCCACTTGGAATAACACAGGAAAACTAAGATACTAGCAGTGAGGGGCCACCTGGTGACAAGGTGGGAGTTTAATGATTGAACTGAATATATGTATGTGTGTGTCTTGGGGGCATGGGGTCCAGAAAAGGAAAGAGGAAAGGACCAAGTAGGATAATGTTCTCTTAGCCTATTACTGGATGGTGGAGCTACTCACCTATCTGTGAGAAATCACTGAAAGGGGCAGGTTTGGAAAAAAAAGTATGTAAAACTGCTGTTTTGGTTTGGGATTTGTTGAGTATATCATCTAAGCAAAGGTGGATAGGGGTAATTGAATATATTTGACCAAAGTTCATAAGAGAGTCTGGGGCTAGAAATGGCTATTTGGGGAAACTCTAGGGTAAGGCTATTGCTAAGGAGATAGAGAAGGGTGTCCAGAGCTCCTGGAGAACAGAGATCCCACCTGTTTGGTTCTCTATCATGCTCTCATGTCACTGAGCAATGCCTGCCACAACATAGACATTTGTTCTATGAAGTAGCTAAGAGTGAGCACACGATACTGCAGAAGGCAAGAGAAAAGCATATCTCAAGAACATTCTCAATAGAACCTGAAGTTATGTTTACCTATGGAGGGTGTGTCTGTCTTTTGAAAGTAGGTCACTTGTCAAGACTGCTATGAATAGTACTTCTTAAGTGGTAAAATGGCAGGTCCTATACCAGCAAAGTCCACTCATAGTAGGCAGAGGTGAGAAGAAGCCCAGAGGAGACAGGTAAAGTTCTCAGAACTCCCTGTCCATCCTTTCATCACCTAGGGATTCCCCACCTTAACCTTGTGAATGCTATCAGTTCTTTGCCTTTCTCTACAATTGATTAGAATGCACACATCTCTCAGTTCATCTCCTGTCCAGCTCCTTCTCCAGGAATCACTCACAAGGGCTCATCTCACCAAGGAACCAGACTTCTCAAAGTCTTCCAGGCTCCACTTATGTTCTTTGGACTTAATATAAACTCTGTTTATTGCTTATTTCTGCGTATTTTGTGTCTTTTCTGTTCAACCATATTATAAGGTCCTGAAGACAAAGACCATTTAATGGTTTTGCTATGTCCATGAATGCAATGCCTTGAAAATATCAAGCTTCCCATAAATGCTTGTTGGAGAATCAACTGCACTGTCCTCATTCTCACTGTGCTCTGCTAATCACTCACAGACAGAATATGACATATGCCACATTAAGCAAGTCATCAACGTGTTTATCCTTATCATCAGCAAGAAATACCAGTTAGAAATAAAAGCTATGTAATTAGTAATACTTGAAGTGAAGAGAAAAATATATTAAATAAACATATTAAAAATCCTAATTGTTTTTATAAGCATTTTTCTAACACCACTTATTTTATTATTTTATGATAAACCTAGCTACAAAATTAAAGTCGCTTTCCCTGAATATGAAGTTTCATGAACACATTCAAGGGCAAAATGTTCCCTTTTCTTCCCTGGAGCCGGTGCTTTGCTCCGTCAGTAAGGTGAATGCTCCCCTTCCGGCACCTGAAGTGCCATGCTCCATTAGCTGCTGAGTTGTCATAATATCAGTATTACCAGGTGCTCCAGGCATGAATTATAAGTCCTAAGAGAGAAGGGGCCGCTGAAGAACGCTTTGACTGGGGATAGAGTCCAGTTTCCTTTAACAATACACTTTAATAATTTTTGCTTCTTATGAGTGTGGACAGTAAACACTCAAACATAACTGAGTAGTCAATAGACAAATATTCAAATATAGGTAAAATGTAGATCATCTCATAAGTTGATTTTATTGGCTTTTTAAAAACATTTGCTTCATCAGAGGTTTTAATGGGATCACTGACCATTTAAGCAATATTGGCCCTGATATTTTAGCTCAGTCAGTAATTAACAATGTAGCCTTAACTAAATCACTTCAAACTCTGAGCCTCAGCTTTCTGTAAAATAAGGATTGTCTAAAATTATCTTCAATCTCCTGAAATTCTAACAGTGATGTTGTGACCTTAACATTACAGAAAGAAATAGCAGGATTTTGACACCCTGTGTGTATCTCGGTTGTAGTTCTAACTTCATCCCAATCAAATCAGTGCTTTACTAGTCCATATCTTCCACTAAAAGGAGCTCCGAGGTGAGCACCGCTGAGCTCCATTATCTCTATGGCCCAAGGTAGAGTGAACAGCTCTCAGCACCTTTCAGCTAAATTCTCTCAATGAGTGGAGTACTTGTGCTCCTCTAGCTCAGGGTCTGGTGAGCCTCAGAAAAATGGAATTATTAAGGTGCCCACATGTCTGCCTCACCTCCCACCCTATGCCTCTTTGCTTTCAGGGAAACCACCAGTAACCAGGAAAAGGCAGGTGTGACCCTGCAAAGAGAGACAGAAAGTAAGGAAGACAAGTCTTCCTACCCGTACATAAGGCCTTTTTATTAACCATTGTTCTTTGACCCACTCTTTAACTGAGTCTAGGTTATAAGTTAACAGATTCATAGAACATTAAATAATACTTAAAACAGCATAAGGCTTAACCTAAGATAAACAAAAGTTGAACTAATTCACAAACTTTATGAATTTGGTATGAATTCTTCTAACATTTTCATAACACTGAGCCATTAAAAGAAACTGCCATTTGAAAAAATAGTCAATGCTATTGAAAAGTTTGATTTCATTTGCCACCCTTTTAGAATATTCAGTTTGAAATAGGTTACAAAGTAATACTAGATTTTTAGACCCAGACAAGACTTACTAGGATTATTAAAGAGTTTTGGCTCTTTTCCTATAGTTCAAGCAGGACTCCATTACTTTCATGAATGAGAGAACGACCATTACCCTTGCCTGGCCTTCCTCTATCCAAGAAAGTTAAGCTCATCTTAAGTGAGAGCAATTCACACTTAACTCCATTCACACTTATAAAATGATCTCAGTATAGCACTATTTTTTTCTTTTTTTTCTCTCTCTTTTTTTTTTAGAGAGAGCGCACACGAGTGGGAGTTAGGGGGAGGAGCAGAGGGAGAGAGAGAATCCCAATCAGACTCGATGTCCAGCACAGAGCCTGACATGGTGCTTGATCCCATACCCACGAGATCACAATCTGAGCCAAAACCAAGAGTCAGACACTCAACTGACTAAGCCACCCAGGCACCCCTCAATATAGTACAAATTAAAAGAAATATTTTGCATCAAGAAAGAAATGGTTCCTGAAATACTAGAAAACAAGCATATAATAAGTACAGACTAGGAACAAGACAGAGTTTGCCTAAGAACTCTAAATGCTGATTCCCAAATGCTTTATAGTGCTGCTTTTACCAAAGTATATGGCATTTTGTTTTGTTTGTTTTTAATTCATGGATCATATTACAACTGAACACACTAAAATTGAACTGAGTACAAACATAAAAACTGTTCCAGCCTATTGGTACAGAGTAGGGATCCATAAGCTTTTGTACCATATCCCACTGTAACAATAAATAGGTTAATATGAAACATTCCCAATAATGCATAGTACTCTAAAAATGTTTCTCTTCATGAGAATGCTAGTTTTTAAAATTGTCTGCTATTGCAGGACCGCTTATAAAAATAGAAAAATCCAAGTATTTATTTGGGGAATATGAAAAAGAAGAAGAAAGGGGGCACCTGGGTGGCTCAGGCTTTAAGCGTCTGCCTTCGGCTCAGGGCATGATCCTGGCCTTCTGGGATCGAGCCCCACATCAGGCTCCTCCGCTGGGAGCCTGCTTCTTCCTCTCCCACTCCCCTTGCTTGTGTTCCCTCTCTCGCTGGCTGTCTCTCTCTCTGTCAAATAAATAAATAAAATCTTAAAAAAGAAGAAGAAGAAAGAAAACAAGATAAATGTAAAATTTTGTCTTCTTAAATTTTACACATTTATTCTATTTCTTAAAATGTTTTTAATATTTTAAACACTAAGTGCTTCTGGCAGATTCATTATTAGCAACAAATTTCAAATAGTAACTGAGCAAAAAAGTAAATATTTGTTTTGTCTTCTTTTAGATCAGAATAAGCCTTTCACAAATGACAAATACGTTCAAAAAAACTCCCATAACCACACAATATGAAGCACAATGAGCCTCCATAATGATTTATCTTATATTTCCATCTATAGTGTGTATATGTGGTAGGACTAACTTTATGAACACCAAATCGCTGGACAAAACATAGGAGAAGAATAGTAATAACTTCCAAATATTGTCTCCCTTTTTTAATCCCCATCTATTTTCTGAAAAGAAAAAAAAAAATCAGCATTTACAAAGTAAATACAGATTATAAACAAAATCAACTTCTAGATTTTAAATCAAGCTTATATATTTCATCTTTTCTTAAATAGATAGATTTGTGGCAAAGATCAAGTCTAATAAAGCCTGTAATCATACCATAGACCCACCCCATGGCCCTGTAGAAAGAATTCCTTTCTAGCTATTTTATTGCAATACCAATGTATTTGTAAGGACTGGAGCTCAATTCTACTCAGCTGGTGTTCTAGCCTATCATCCATCCATTTGTATAAAACCATAATTTAGTCACCTGGACACTAAAAGTCTCCCTGATACAAATGCCTGACACGTGGCTTTAGTCATTCTCTAGGTTGCTGCTAATCAAAGAGCGATTTTCTCATGTGAGTTTATCATAATTAACTAATGTTTTACAGATAAGTTAAAAGATGAAAATAATTTCACAAATTATCATGTAAGGCATGTGGGAAGCCTTAGAAATCATTTAAAACTGGAGAAATAACATTTTCCACCAGGTAAGGAACAGCCCTGTAGGTCCCAGTGGTATCTCTGAGTGGATGCAGGAGGCAGCCCACTCTTTCAAAGGCTGTTGTTCAGTGCTTAACCAAGAGCAGAGATAATGAGTGATCACATGTATATCATGAGCCAAAAGAAGGATATCAAAAGCCACCAAAAGGCAAAAACCAAGAAAAATAGTTTCTCTTCAAAGAATTATGTGATTTCATGCATACATGTATCCATGTATATTTACCCTTTTACATCTTCTACATTTTATAACAATGCCACACTCAATTTCTGCAAGGCTTAGTATCTTTTTCATATTTATAGTGAATGTCCATTTATTTCTGCAACAAACATTTACTATATGCCTAGACACTGGGCATTCTGATAAGGGAGAGAGCAAGAACATGATCCCCAAAATTTCCAACTTTCTTGGAACACATATAATGGTGGACAAGTACAGACAATAGAGAAACAAGTTGATAGCTTTACAAAACAATATCAGGCATCAGAAAGTGCTCGGAAGACACCTACAGAGGAAGACATAACAATAATGATGGATGTGACAACCACTGACAAAAGGTGGCCACGGATGCTGAGTGACCTCCCAGGGGGGTTGGGGCGCTGTCAGAAATATCTCACTAAGAAGGAGACAATATAGGAGTCCCTCTAGCAAAAAGGAGCCAGCATTTTGAAAAACAGAAGTTGGACTTTTCCAAGCAGTGACTCAGCTACCTGAGGCCAAGGAGAAGTTGGGTCCTGGGAGAACAGAGAGCAGCAGGAAGATAAGCGATCAAGTTGGGGCATGGGCAAGGCTAAATCAGACACAGCCCCTGGACCACGAAGGCACTCTGAATTTCACTCTAAGCCCCACAGGAAGCTGCCTTGAGAGTTTTGTTTTGTTTTGGTTTTTGAGAGTTTTAAGCAAGCGATTTCTGTCTTAAAAAGTTCACCTTGGCCAAATAAAATATCACTATATTTTATTTGGCCCTTGCAAAAGATCTACGATATAGTCAGCTAAAATATTTTACCCTTCTTAAAAAGAAAACTATAGGCACAAAGTGGAGTCACTTGCCCCGCCGCCCTCCCCCCCCCCACAGCAAACCAAGAACTTAATTGCCTTTTTAACCTCTCCAGGAGTGAAATTTTAAGCCAATCAATCTAGAATTTTCTGGTCAGCAACAGTGATGTAATCTGTCACATGGGCCCTCTCCATCCCCCCCCCCCAAGGAAGATGAGGTAATCTGCATAATAAAACTCCCTGCCCTTACCACCAAGACCTTGCCTGAAACAATCCTTTCTTTTCTTTTGTTAATAACTTCTTTCCCCACCCTCCTTCCTATAAAAAACTTCCATTTTGTACAACTCCTAAGAGATCCCCTCTACTTGCTAGATAGAATGCTGCCAGGTTCATGACTTGCTTAATAAAGCCAATGAGATCTTCAGATTTAGTCTGCTAAATTTTTGTTCTTTCACCTTATGTATATAATATCAGATTTAAATTTAAGGATTTTGTATTCGATAACATCTTCAAAATGCCATACCAATTTTAGTAGAAGTGGGGAAACTGGTTAAGAAATAGCCTTAATGAGGGGAGATTTGGTACTCCTAAGAGACATATAAAAGCTATGCATTGTACTCTACAATAAACATGCTTGTAGAACAGTTTTCAATGGAGGGGCACTTAATTAATTAAAAATAAACTTCCCTATGCAAGCAGAAAAGTTTTCCAACCTTCCTTTAAAAGTCAACACAATCACAGACATCATGATTGTCTGTGTAGAAAATCTGAAAGAATTGACAAAACAACTCCTGGAACTAATAATCAGTTATAACAAAGTTGCAGGATATAAGGTTAATATCCAAAAGTCAATCACTTTCTATATACCAGCAACCAACAAGTGGAATTTGAAATTTAAAACAATACCATTTACATTAGCACCACCAAAATTAAATTCTCAGGTCTAAGTCTAACAAAATATATACAAGATCTATATAAGAAAATTATCAAATTCTGATGAAAGAAATCAAAGACTAAATAAATAGAGATATTCCACAGTTATGGATTGAAAGACTCAAAATTGTCAAGAGGTCAATTTTCCCCAATGTGATCTATAGTTTCAACACAATCTCAATCAAAATCCCAGCAAGTTATTTTAGGGATACTGACAAACTGATTATAATCATATGGAGAGGCAAAAGACCCAGAATAAACAACACAATACTGAAGGGGAAAACAAAGTCAAATGACTGACACTGCCAAACTTCAAAGCACTAGAAGTTGTTTATTATAATAAAGATGGTGTATGATATCGGCAAAAGAATAGACAAATAGATAAATGGAGCACAGTAGAGAGCCTTGAAATAGACCCGCAGATTTATAGTCAACTGCTCTTTGACAAAGGAGCAAAAGCAATACAATGAAGAAAATGCAGACTTTTCAACAAATGGTGCTGGAATAACTGGATATCCACATGTGAAGAAAAGGAAGGAAGGAAGGAAGGAAGGAAGGAAGGAAGGAAGGAAGGAAAGAAAGCAAAAAGAAAAAAGAAAAAAAGAAAAGAAAAGAAAAGAAAAGAAAAGAAAAGAAAAGAAAAGAAAAGAAAAGAAAGAAAAGAAAAGAAAAGAAAAGAAAAGAAAAGAAAAGAAAAGAAAAGAAAAGCATCTAGACAGAGTTTATATCCTTCACCAAAATTGGTTCAAAATGGATCATAGACCTATATGTAAAATGCAAAATTATAAAATAACATAGAAGAAAGAGAACTTTAGATTGGTGATAACTTTAAAGATATGATACCAAAAACATGATCCATGAAAGAAAGAATTGATAATCTGGACCTCAACAAAATTAAAAACTTCTGCTCTGCAAAAGACACTGCCAAGAGATTGAGAAGAAAAGCCGCAAATTGAGATAAAATATTTGCAAAACTCATATCTAATTAAGAACTGCTATACAAAACATACAAAGAACTCTTAAAACTCCACAATATGAAAACAAACAATCCAATTAAAAACTGGGCAAAAGGCCTGAAAAAACACCTCACCAAAGAAGTATACAGATGGCAAATAAGCATATTAAAAGATGCTGAACATATATGTCATTTGGGAATTGCAAATTAAAACAGTGGGATACCACTATATACCTACTGGATTGTCCAGAATCCAGAACACCGACAATACTAAATTCTGCAGCAAGAGGAACTCTTTTTCATTGCTGGTAAGAATGCAAATGGTACAGCCACTTTGGAAGATAGTTTGGCATTTCTTGCAACAATAAACATATTCTTACTATATGACCCAGCATTTGTGCTCAAACGAATTGAAAACATACCCACACTATAACCTACATACAGATATTTAGAGAAAGTTTATTAATAATTGCCAAAACTTGTAAACAAACAAACTGTCCTTCAGTAGATAAGTGGATAAACTGTGGAAAATGCAACCCATGGAATATTTAAAAAGAATTAAGCTATCAAGCCATAAAAAGATATGGAGGAAAATTAAATGCATATTACTAAGTCAAAGAGGCCAATCTGAAAAAGCTACATACTGTACAATTCCAACCAATTCCACATTCTGGAAAAGGCAAGACAATGGAGACAGTAAAAAGATCAGTAGTTGCCAGGGATTAGAGAGAAGGGAGGGATGAACAGGTGAGGAGCACTAAGGATTTTTAGGACAGAGAAATAGTCTATAGGATACTATAATGTTGGATACATGCCATGATACATTTTTCAAAACCCACAGAATGTACAACCCCAAGAGTGAACTCTAATGTAAACTATGGACTTTGAATGACAATGACGTGTCAATATAGGTTTATGGATTGTGACAAATGTACCATGCTGGAAGAGGATGTTGATCATGGGGGAGGATGATAGTTGGGGAGGTTGTAGGCAAGGGTGGGCAGGGAGTGTACAGTCACTCTGTACTTTCCACTCAATTTTGCTGTGAATCTAAAACAGCTTTAAAATATAAATACAGATATATTTATTAACCTTTTCTGGATTAACCTTTTCTGGATTTTATTTATTTTTCTTTCCCTCATTACACATCCCAAATTTCAGAACCCATTTTTAATTCTAGCACATTTTTTAAATAAATTATTGCTTTACTTTTATAATCTGGGTTTTATCAAACCATAGTTCTTACTTTAGAGTGATAGAGGAAAAATTTCTAATCAGTCTATGAGCAGTTGATCAATTGTCTCCTAAGTACCATTGATTGTCTATATACTGAGAATATAAAGATGATTAAGATAAAATCTCTGACCCTAAGGGCTGTCTAATGGAAGTAGACACAAAAGTAAATAATCATAATAAACTGTTTATATATAAATAAATACTAATGTGGGATCCCAGGTATGCTTTAACAATCCATTGCTCTGTGTTCACTACAAACATAGATGCCTTGTGGTTATTTTTAGATCAGTTTGTTTCCTAATAGCTTTAGTGAGAGTCTGACTCCTGTTTGTATGTTCTATTCTGGGAATATTATCTGTCACATAGTAGGTACTCAGTAATTATCTGTGGCATGAACACAATACCCAGGAACAACTGCTTTGGAACCAAACCTGGGAGTAAATCTAAGGCCACTGGGAAAGGGAAAATCCTGGATTGGCCTTGCTTGGTATTGCAAAACACATTTCATCAGTATTCTGAAGAATATAGATAAGTAACATATTTTCTCCTTACCCTTCTCTCCTTTCTATCCCCAAAAGAACCCTATAAAGTGATTTAAGACTATGGCTCCCACTTCATGCCTTTGGGGCCGACCCAGAATTGACAGACCTTGTTAAAATGTAACTGAAGAGTGCTCAGTTGGGTAGATTTTGTTTTTAAAAAATTAAAGTAAAAGTAAAAGATTTGCACACCATGTGTTTACCATGAATAGGATCAAGGTTATTGGTGTTTCATTTTCAGAAAAGGTGGAGACATGAAGAAGAAAGGAACAAAAGGGGGTGTAATACAAATAAAGGGAAAAAATAAAAGAAGAGTTACAGGAAGATTTGCTTGGCTCAAAATGAATTTTAAGTAGCATATTTGCAAAAGAAGATTTCATTTTGTGTTCATAAACATCTTGAATACCTATTTTGTGCTTAACACTAAACATCCTTGACTGAAAGTATGTCTTTCGAGCTGAGGAATGATGTTGTCACCATATCAGCAAAGAGCAGCTAATTCCTATCACTACATGCAATTTCACTGTCAATATTATGGAGCTTTGGTCAATAGGATAGCATCTTCCTGAGTTTCTTATTTTAGGACTTACAGCTCCAAGAATTTTTTTTAACTATGATAGAAAAGAGTAGAGATAAACAAACAATGAGTTCAGACTCACTGGTTTTTAAATCATTTACTAAAAACACGAATTAAGGAAAACTAAAGCAAAAATACAGGACATATCTGAAAATACTTTATTCTTTCAATACCCTAAATTCCTTTCTGTGTGTAGCCTAGATAAATTGGTCTACTTAAGTCCCACTTACTCTTGCAAAATGATGGAAATAATTTGGTTATAATAGTTGGGGCCTAAAAAAAAGAAAGTCCAAAAGAGTGGGTGAATAATCTCTAACCCTTTAGGAATTTACAGCTCATCTACATCAATACATAGTATTTGTGTGATTATCTTAACATCTTAATAGGAGAGAGATAAAAGACACAGACAGTATAAATAGGCATCGAGCCTAGCAACTTCAAACAAGTATTCCTCTAAATATGAGGCAAAAATACCAGACAAAACCATCTGGAATTTTCTAGGATGACACCTAATAAATCAAATGTAGACAGTATTTTCTGGTCTGCTCTTTAAAACCTCCAAGGAAAATTAAAAGACAGTGTTAAGCATGGAGACACTGAGCTCAAAATTATATTACTTGACAAAATTAGCACTGCAGAAATCCGAGAACATGAAAGGTGAGTGCTCTGAACCTCCTAGAAATCTCACATGCAAAACATTGAATTAGAATAATCATGATTAATTCTTCAACTTGATAGACTAATAAGAGATATCTCAGAGAGACTAGATGGTTCACTGGTAAAGTTTCTATGTGAGATATATATATGCGTACACACACATATTTTATACATTATATGTATAATTAATATAATATATATTATCTAACATATAATATATATTATTAACTATTTGGTGATACTGGATAATAAGATCTATGGGGACAGGAACACAAACGGTCTTGACCTCTTGCATGTCCAGCATCTGGCACCATGCTAGCTTCCAAAGAACTTTACACTCATAAATTTGACAGCTTAAAATAAATGGACAAGTTCCTCAAAAGTCCAAACTACCAAAACTTAGCTTACATGAAATAAACAAATAGAAGAGTTCCATGATCATTAAAGAAACTGAGCTTTTAATTCAGGTATTTCCAAAAAACAAATTTGCAGGGGCAGATGGTTTCACTGGAGAATTCTAACATTTTAAAAAGAATTAACAGCAACATTTTATAATCTCTTCCAAGAAATAGAAAAGTAGAGACCACTTCCCAACTTATTTTGAGGCCAATGTCACCCTAATAACAAAACTAGACAAAAACAGTTCAAGAAAACTACAGATCAATATGCATGAACTTAGATACAAAAATTCTTGACAAAATGTTAGCAAATCAAAAGTACAGTATAAAGCAAAGTATAAGGGAATTACATAATGTGATAAATTGGGGTTTATTTCAGGTGTATGTATAAGGCCTCTTCAGCATTAAAAAATCAATCACTATAACCAAACATATGAACACACTACAAAAAAGAATTATATATTATATTATTTTATCATTTGGCTCAGAAAAAAACATTTGACAAAATTTAAAACCTATTCATGACAAAAAAAAAAAAAAAAAAAAAAAAAACACCAGAAAACTCTTAGCAAACTACAGATAGAGGAAAACTTCCTTAACTTGATAAAGAACATCTACAAAAATCTTACAATTAACATTGTGCTTAATGATAAAAAGTTGAATGGTTCCCCCTAATATTGGAAACAAGGCAAGGATGTTCCATCACCAGTCTTATTCAACACAGTACCAGAAGTTCTAGCCAGTATAATAAGTCAAGAAAAAGAAATAAAAGGTACACAGATTGAAAAGAAAAAAATAAAACTATTGCTATTTATAAATGATATGATTGTCTAAATAGAAAATCCTAAGCAATCTACAAAAATAAATAAGTAAATCTCCTAGAAGTATAAAGTGATTTTTGTGAGATTGCAGGATATAAGATCAATAAAAAAATTGCATTTCTATATACAAATCAAGAACTTATGGAAATCAAAATTAAAAACACAATGTCATTGACAATCACTCCAAATCAAATGAAATACTTAGGTATAAATCTGAAAAAACATGTACAGGATCTGCATCCTAAAAATTGCAAAATATTTATTAAAGCTGGTTAAAGTAATCAGTGAACATCTAAATACATGAAAACACATACCATGTTTGTGGACTGGATGACTCAACATGACAAGATGTCACTTGTCCCCAAATTCATCTATAGGTTTAATGCAATTACTATCAAAATCCATTAGGATTTTTTTTTTTGTAGACATAAAGAAGTTTATTCTAAATTATATGTGAAAAGACATAGGACCTAAATAGCAAATAAGACAGTATAAAAATTAACAAAAGAATAAAGTGGGAAGAATCAGTCTAGGAGACATTAAAGATTACTCTATATCAAGATAGTGCAGTTTAGAGGTGGGAGAGACATACAGGTCAAAGAAACAGAATAGAAAACCCAAAAATAGTCCCACACAAATTTATCCAAATGATTTTTTACATCGGAATAATTAAAATTAAAAATTGTGATTACACCAAATGTTGGTGAAGATTTGGGTGAACTGGATCCCTCATACACTGCTGGTGGGCATGTAAAATACAACAACTCTGGAAAAGACTGTGGGAGTTTCTTATAATACTAAACATATACTTACCATATGACCCAGCAATTTCTCTATTTGGTATTTGTGCTAGAAAAATTAAAACTAATGCTCACAATAATACTGTATATAAATGTTCAGAGATGCTATAGTCACACCCAAAATACCCCTGAATTGTGGTGGTATTTTTCTTTCAGTGGGCGAATGGTTAAACTATGGTATATCCATAACATGGAACACTATTCAGCAATAAAGAGGAATGAGAAACTGATACACAACACAGTTTAGCTGGATTTCAAGGGAATTATGCTGGGTGGAAAGCCAATCTAAAATGTTATATACTGTATAACTCTATTTACATAGCAATTTTAAAATGACATTATTAAAAAAACAGATTAATGGTTGCCAGTAGTCAGAGGTAGGGGTAGGGATAACTGTGATTAAAGAAGGAGAGAACAAGGAATCCTTCTCATGGAATTGTTCTGTATTTGACTGTTATCATGTGAATGTACTCATGTGATAAAACTGAATAGAACTAAACACACACACACACACACGCACACGCACACACATGCACACACAGAATTGCCTGCATTTGGAACTGGCAGAGTCCGAATGACAAGCATGGGCTATATCCATGTCAGTTTCTTCACTGGGATATTGTGCTATATAGATTTGCAAGATGTTACCATTAGGGGATACTGAGTAGCTGGTGTATAGGGTGTCTCTCTACTATTTCTTACAACCACATGTAAATCTACAATTATCTCAAAATAATCAATTTTTTTTTAATTTAGGCAGGAGGGAGAACAAAACATCAGGACATCAAGGAAACATTAAAATATACATAACAGAGGGGCGCCTGGGTGGCTCAGTTGGGTGACTGCCTTCTGCTCACGTCATGATCCTGGAGTGCCTGGATCGAGTCCCAGGAGCCCCAGGAGTCCCAGGATCAGGCTCCCTGCTCAGTGGGGAGTGTGCTTCTCCCTCCTGCCATCCACCCCCTTGTGCTCTCTCTCTCTCTCTCTCTCTTATTCTCTCTCTTAAATAAATAAAATCTTTTTTAAAAATTAAAATAAAATATACACATAAAGAATAGGATAGTAGAACTAAAATCCTACAGATAAGCTTTAAAGTTTCAGCGGACAGTGACTACTTGGTTTACCACAGTAGGCAGTTGATAATTGTCATCGAAAATGGAGAGACTGTTTTCTGAGAGAAGAAAATTTTGGTAAAATCTGAAACATCTGCCAGATAGACAATCCAAGGCAGCATGTAGAAAGAAAACACATTTCAGAACCGAAGGAGTTTGCTGTCTGTGAGTAATCTGACTTTTTCCTGAAATTTAATGAATTCTGAAATATAAGTGGAACCATAGGTCATCATCCAGTTCCAGGAAGGCATTTATGCAATATTATCGATTTGTAAAAGGGAAAAAGAGACACACAAAACAATCTTCCCACTTTGTTTAAAATTGGTTTTTGTCCCCTCATTAAAAATGAAACAAAGTAGTGCCTTTAAAAGTACACTACCGAAAAGCCCAAATGAGACCAAATGTAACACCAAGGAGACAGCCCCCTCTTTTGATATTTCTAAGTTTGTTTTTTGGTTTTTGTTTGTTTGGGGTTGTCTTTCTTGGTCAATTGGGAGTACCTATGATAAATGCGAGGGTCTTTATTTTTCCAATGTGTTGTGAAGAAAAGAAAGCAGAAGGAAATTTTAATTCTGGATGGAAATGACATTTGTTGATTTCATACTATTAATTAATTTTAAAATAGATATTTAAGAGACAAGATTGTTGGAAGACCCACTTATTTGTTAATGTCTTCTACTGCATTCTCGAAGAAAATACCAAATGCCTGTAGGATAAATTAAATATAAAACTGGCACTAGACAACATTCTAATACGATGGAATTTTAAAAGACGTTTTATTAGTAATCAATGGTATCTTAAGGTAAAGCTTTCACTGTTCAAAAAATGTCACTTTTCAGGGCAAAATAATACAAAACAAAACAACCAAGTAGGAGAAAGTCAATCCTACAAAAAACAACAACAAAAAGAAAACAGATGAGTCTGTTGGTCCAGCCCCTGTACCTTGCTTCCATTTAAAACCTGTCCATCTCCTCAGCAAGGCTATAGAATAGGAAATTTTCTTCAAGTTTATATTCTTATAAAAAGTTCGACAATCAAAAGGGGTATGTGCTAGAGTAGCAGATTTTATTCGTAAATCAATACTCCCCTTCCTAAGGTGTACTGATGACCCTGGCAACAGAGAGCACAGATGGGTAGCCCATGTTAGACACTAACTTCAGGTAAAAATAGTGCCAGTGATCACTCACAAAGCAAACATCATTATATCCTATAATACCTTAAATCCTATAATACATTTTAGACTTAAGTCTACAACACTTTAGCTCAGATTCTGAACTTCAATGTTGTGGTAATTTCATTAGTAAGGAAAGATCAAGCAGATAAAATAAAATTAAGGCTCTATCCATGTGTACTGTCTCCATTAAGGCACTTTATGAAGGACAGAAATTTTAAATAACAATGGGGAGAATAAGAGTCAATGCAGGCGCCTGGGTGGCTCAGTCAGTTAAGCAGGTTAAGTATCTGCTGTCCCCCCCCCCTCCCTGCTCAGCGGGAGGCTGGCTTCTCCCTCTGACCCTCCTCCAGCTTGTACTTACACACACACTCTCTCTCTCTCTCAAATAAATAAATAAAATCTTAAAAAAAAAAAAAGAGGTAGTGCAGAGCACTTCAAACATCAATGGGCATTGAAATCTATAAGGAATCTGGTTAAAATACACATTCTGAGTCAGAAGGTCTACAGTGAGTGCTGAGATTTACCAGCCTCCCACATAAGTACCAATGCTATTGTGATTAGTAAAGAGTTGACATGTAAGAGCATTCCTTCCATAAGTAAATCCTATATCATTATCATTATTATTAGCTGAATAAAGTTCTCCCAAACTGTCCATGTCCTAATCCCTGGAATCCATGAATATTATGTTACCTTATCTGACAAAAAGAACAGATGGGTTTAAGGTAGGATCATGAGGAGAGGAAATTATCTGGGATTATCCAGGGGGGGTCAGTGTAATCACAAGGGTCCTTAGAAGAAGGAGGCAGAAAGGTCAAAGTTAAAAAAGATAGGGACTGCTGGGTGGCTCAGTCAATTAAGGGTCTGCCTTCAATTTAGTTCATGATCCCAGGGTCCTGGGATTGAGTCCTGCATTGGGCTCCTTGCTTGGAGGGGAGCCTGCCGCTCCCCCTGCTTGTGCTCTCAGTCTCTCTCTCTCTTTCTGACAAATAAATAAATAAATAAAATCTTTTCTTAAAAAAAGCTTAAAAAGATGGAAGGACAGAAGCAGAGGTCTAATAGGAGAGAAGATGCTATGCTGCTGACTTTGAAGATGGAGGAAGGGGCCATAAGTCTAGAAATACAGGGTGTCTCTAGAAAAGGCAGGGGAACATATTCTCCCCTAGAGCTTCCAAAAAAAGCCAGCTCTGCCAATACCTTGCCTGTAGCCCAGGGAAACGGATATCAACTGTAACAGAATTAATTTGTGTTGTTTCAAGCCACAGAATTTGTAGGAGTTTGTTATAGTAGCAACAGGAACAAAATACAATTAATATTAATAACAATAACCAACTGCAAAGAGCTCACTATCTGCCAGGCATTATCTAATCTGCTTTACATATATTTTGTTAATTCCTCAAAACAACCCTATTGCTACAACATGGGCAAACCTTGAAGACATTATGCTAAGTGAAACAATCCAGTCACAAGGGGACAAATACTGTATGACTCCACATATATGAGGTACCTAAAGGAGTCAAATTCACAGAGACAGAAAGTAGAATGGTGGTTGCCAGGGGCTCAGGAGAGGAGGGGAAGGGGATATGTTGTTTAATGGGTATAGTTTCAGTCTGGAAAGATAAAAAACTGTTCTGGAGATGGATGGTGGTGTGGCTGCACACCGGTGTGCATATACTTAATGCCACAAAACTGTACACTTAAAATGGTTAAAATTGTCGATTTTATGTTACGTCTATTTTTACACAATTAAAAAAAAAAACACCCTATTATCTAATGCAATAGTTGGAAGACCTAGAAAACCTGGCTGTGGTAGGGAGAACCCAAGTGTGAAGTAAGGAGACTGAGCTCCTGTGTCCATGTCCACCCAGACACTCTCAGGTCCCCCCAGCCATGTAAGCCTTTGAGCTTCAGGTTCTGCACCAGGGAGCCGAGAAGGCTGGGCTAGAGCTAGCGATTTCCCATAATGAACTTACTCATCCAGCTGCAAACAAATTCATGCAAGCAGCACTAATTATTTTTTTAAACCACCACTATTATTATGATTATTATGATTATTTATTTAAAAAATTGCCCCAAATGAAATAAACCAACCCAAGAAACTGAATGTCTTTTCTAAATAAAAGATGACAAGTAATGGAAACAAAGATGGATCACACAGTATTTCAAGAAAGAAGCCTTTCATGATCAAATTCTTTCAATATCCTTTTTGTGAATTGTACCTTTTTATAAGGTGGTTTTACGACCCTTCTTTAATGTAAATGTGCCCAGCGTTATTTCACTAAGTCTCCTCCACCACAGAGGGCAGGCTCTGGAGCTGGACCCAGCAGGCCCAACTCTCCATTCTGCCCCGTCGTTTGTGTTTCCATGGACACGTTAGTCAGTTTTCTCATTTCTAAAATGGGAATAATGATAGAAATTTTCTGATAAACTTATTATGAGCATTAAATGAGTTAATACATAAAAAGTTCATAGACTAGTATCTAGTACATAATACACACTATAGATTTTTATTATCTTATTATTATGATTACTCCGAAACTAAACACAGAAACTTATTACCATGATATTTAAGGCAATTAATTCTGTAAATATACTCCATTAACATATTAGTTATTATTACTATCTTGATTAACATTGCTCTCTAAGTTGAAAGGTAAGACATAAATAGCTACCAAAGATAAAACATAGGGGCACCTGGGTGGCTTAGTCGGTTAAGCTTCTGCCTTCGGCTCAGGTCATGATCTCAGGGTCCTGGGATCAAGCCCTGCGTTGGGCTCCCTGCTCAGCAGGGAGCCTGCTTCTCCCTCTCCCTCTGTGTCTTCCTATCGCTTGTGCTCTCTCTCCCACTCAAATAAATAAATAAATAATCTTTAAAAAAATGGTGAAACATAAATACCTACAAAACTATCCAGGAAAAAGAAATTAACCCTCATGATGAAGAAAATAAAAATTAAAACAGCTAGATATCCAATAGGATTGAACGATCAGGGTAACACAATTTTAACATGTTTATATATTAATGTAGAGAAATATAAGAAAAAAGAAAAATTAACATTTGAAAACACATTTGGAGATCTTGCCCTTTGACCTAGGAATGCTATTTTTCTGAATTTATCCTAAGTAAATAATAATTGGATGACTACGCAAAACTGTAATTACACAGGTACTTATTGCAACAGCATTCATATTATACACAATTTTGGAAATATCCTAACGTCCATCAAGAAAAGGTAGTTTGTGGTGTATCAATTCATGGAATATCCTGTGGCAACTAAAAACAATGAACATAACCAATGTTTATTGACACAGAATCTCTAATTTGCAGATCATTTTTGGTCACCAGTTTAAATGTCAACCTTATATTCCTACTCAAAACTCTGCCCCTTCTCCCTCACAGTCCACATTCTTGTTTGATGGAGCGTGCTTCTGTTCCCCACATTAAAATTCAAAGCAAAGAAGACATAACAATAAGGCCTAGCTTAGATATCTCCTCCCCTTCTCTTTCTAGCCTAGATGCCCTGGTAAGGGGATGGGAACAGGAAATCCTGGAATGAGGAAAACAAAGATCTTCAGTAGCTGGATATCCACAAAGGTGAGGAGGCATACCTCAGCCACTGGTGGCTTCTATGTATGCCAGTCCCTACATAGGTGATGATGGTTTTCTCAGCATCATGTCTTCTTTTAACTCTGAGAGTGGTCCTTGCCACAATCTTGTCTTCCTTTCTAACCTCCTTCCCTTCAGGTATGGAAACATGGGAACTACTGAGGTCAACCTCTATGCCCTTCCAAGACCTACGGCACCACACACAAATATACACACCATTATTTTCATCTAAGGCACACAGTTCCATAGTCCTTGCTTTTTATCAAGATTGCCATTTCCATCAGTCTCTAGAGAAGCAGGCATCATCTCTATACTCAGTTAAAACCCTCACCAACAAGAATTCTCTGTCCAGGGACAGTGCCAGAATGCACCTGAGACTCGAGATGTAGCCGTTTAAGGAATCAAATCTCTTTTTTTCTGCAGACCCCCTCCATCTGTCCAAGACATTCCCTTAGAGCAGCCCTTCATTTAGGGGAAAAGAGAGAGTGGTCTACAACCACTGAAGTTCTCACAAGGCCCAGGGCACCAATAATAATCCATTTCCTCCCCTGTTCTCTTTTCGTCTAGATCAGGAAGGAGACGTCTGGATGTCTGAATGGAGTTTGCTTATAGAAGGGTCTTGTCTGCTTCTTTTTAGGAGACTTAGTGGGTATCTCAATAGTCGGAGGCAGCTTTCTTTATAATGAGTAGGAACTCCAGCATCTACTGTTTGCTGCAGTAGGGTTCCGGTCACCATTCCTGGGGCAATAGGCAAGTCTCCAGACACACGACACTATGTGCTGCAGAAACACGTTACACATCTTCACTTCCATTTTTATTACCGATGTTATTTCATCTTCCTACATTTCCATTTTATTGCCATTTTATTCATCAGGTGAACTCAGTTGCTCTTCAAAACCCAGCTCAAATGGCACCAAGTCCCACTCTTCTCCAACATTCCCAGGAAAAACTTGTTTCTTTCTACTCCCTACTTTATACGACATTATGCATACAACCTTCAGCTTCTGTCTGTTGGGCATTGTGGTCAGTTTATAATGCTCTGCTGAGAATAAATCTACCCAGATTTACCCAGCCTACTTGGTTTTGAGTTCACATAGGATAGAAACTGTGTTCCACACATTTCTGAACTCCCAACACCTAACATACAGAACAAAAATGTTTAGTTTTTTTCTTCACTAGTTCTTAACCTGGTGAGGATGGCAAGTCATCTAGAAGAAATCATGCTCCTCACAGAACAACATGAAATAATCATTTGTAGTATTAAAATTAAAAATATGGAAATGTTATCTAGATCATTTCATATTTGACATTGGCATGGACAAACAGTAATGGGTTAAAAGATCTAAGATAAAATACAGTAGAAAAATGCAAAATTGAGAAAAATGTTTCTCCCAGGAAAGAGAATGTAGTTTAATCTCAGCAGAACACTTACATCTAGTTCATGAGCTGAGTTTGAAAACTAGAGCTTTGTCATACTGCAATGTAGTAAAAGATTGTTCACTCAAAATGTGAGCAAAGCAAATAAAGTGCAAAATAGGTCAATAAGTGTCAGTAATTGGTACTAAATATTAATAAAAATCAAGGGCCAACGATTACAAATTATTTCACTATTTATCTACTATTCCCTCTAGCAATGTTCACGAATAATAATAATTTTTATGATAGTTTTTTTTCCCACGTTGGAAAGACAGCAAACTGGTATAATCAAAATAAGGATGGTCTCAGGGCACTTGGGTGGCTCAGTCAGTTAAGTGTCTGACTCTTAGCTCAGATCTTGATCTCAGGGTCATGAGTTCAAGCCCTGGATTGGTCTCCAACACTGGTCATGGAGCTTACTTAATAATTAAGGATGATCTCTCTATGAGAAAATTGTGAAACTTTATCTTTACTTACTAGAATTTATCGGAATTTGGTCATGTTTAAGATTGAAGCACACTACAGTACCTGAATATTGGATATGAACCTCACCCCTGCCAACCTCAGGAAGAGAGATTCGGTCCACAAACTTCCCAGGTGTAAGGGAGACCAGGGGTCAAGGACAGGTGGCAACATGAAGGCAATACTCCAGTAGTCCAGAAACATTTTCAGGCTTCAGTTTAATTAGCTAGTTTCACACTAGCTTTGTCTTTTACTAAGTGGGATGAAACTTGGGTCAGTTTCCAGGCCACCGTGTTAATGAATTCGACCTGGTCTTTCAAAGCATAAAAAATAACTTTGTATTTAAAAGTTACCTTATACCAAAATAGTAGGAGACGGGGGCAAGAGCTTGATTGCAGAAGACAGCCTGCCCGGGGGTCTGACCTCAGCCCCTCTTTCACAAACTGGTATAATGAAAAAGAGTTACTCACCCTCCCTGGGTCTCAGATTCTTTGTCTAAATGTAGAGCAGTAATAGTGCCTTTGTAAGTATCTTGAGAAGTAAAGCAGCCAGTATACTGAGGGTGTTTAGCAAAGTGATTTACCCAGGGTCACAGGAATCATTTGCTGATGGAGGACTAGGCAGACACTGGTAACTGTGCTCTCTACAATTGTGTTGTGTGACACATAACAGAACATCTGGGATTTACACGCACATTTTGTCAGTTTGCAGCAGTGACTGACCCTCTAACTATTAAAGGCATGTTTGCCTATTTTTGGAGATCATCTCCTAATTAATACTGAAAAAGGAAGAATACTAAGTTAGATTTCTTTCTTCCACGTTCTGAAAGCAGACGATGAACCGGTTTGCATCTTCAGTGGAGGTCATTTTTTGTTCGCTGACATGAGACCCAGCAGTGGAGGCTGGGATTGTGCCAGGCTGAGAAGCAGTGCCAACTCCTGCGCCTAGCGGGGCAGGGGGAGGCAGGGACGGGGCGGGAGTCGTGCAGCTCAACCCTGTAACTCCGCCCACCTGGCATGAGTCCGCCGTAGCCTCACTGCGGGGCCGGAGAAGAAAAGCTGGAAAGTTTATTTGGGGATGGGGGTGAAGTAGGGGTTATAAAAACTGTACACAAGTAATCATACAATTCACACGGAATTGAAGATGGGGGAAAGAACTTGTGGCCACTGGGCCCAGGAGTCCTGCCAAGAGGTGAGAAGTGCCTACGGTTCCCAGTGTCCTTCCCCTGGCTCCTGGGATGAACAGCTGGACTCGGAGATATTTGTCAGTCCAAACTAACCTTCTAAAAATTACTTGGGAAAAAGCGGGTGTTTCTTTTCATAATTAGGACATCACAAATAAGTAGAGAATGTATTTTAAGAACCTCATTTGATTTAAAACTACCTGTTGTCTCAAAGTTCATTCAAATTTCATTATAAATTCAAAGACTTTACTAGTTTAAATGTAACAGGACGAATTTAGCCAACAACTTGAAAAAAAATCACAACTTAAAAGTCATCACTGTGAACTCTTTTTAAATAGTTTTTTAAACCTTTTAGCACCAGTAGTGATTGCATTGGTCTATATGCTTTAAATTATTCATTGATACTAATTACGTGATACAAGAAGATAAAATTACTTCGAAGAATATCTGCAGATGATTGTATTTATATAAAAACGATCTTCCAAATTACATCCCTTGACACTCTAGGAAGGTTTGATATTTAAACAGATAGTAATCTGCTGGAAAGAAATTATCTGACGATTATTTTCCACCCAAGAATAATGTTTAAGCCAGGGTTATTTATGAAACCACCCAGCCAGCATGGCATGACACAGATTCCCTTATTTACCTACCTTCCCAGTTTACCAAAGTTCCCCTAGGGCCTTTTTCCCTGAAATGAGTTCCAGCGCCCTAAGGTATTCAAAGAAATGTGCTATACCTCACCGGAATACAAGTTTGCTGAGAAAATAGGATTCCGACACTTATGTGGTCCCTCAACTGACCGATGGCAGGGTATTCATAAAGTAGCTGCCAGGGGGCAGCCATAAAACAATAAACTAAAGGCTACGCACTGCCACCCAAGCAAGACATTTGAGAATCCCTGAGCCTCCCCTTAGGATTACAGCCACTGGGAGCTGGAAGGAAGCTTTCTTGTCACAGAGTTTCAATGCCCTGCTTGACCTCCAAACAACTCCTATAAGAGGCCCTCAAAGCCCATTTACAAGATCTCCTCTGATGGTTCATCTCACCTTGACACCTTGTAGCAATCATTTGTTTCATTTTCTACACCTCTGAATAAAAGTATGGATTGAACGAGGATTCTCAGGGAGAAGCTGTGGTGTCATAAATCCTGGCAAGACCTGCCTCCCCTGATCCCACCCCCAATCAGATCATCTTCAGGATCTTTTGTTTCCTCTCATGTTAACTGAAATACTTATCTGTCTCATAGGGCGTGTGATTGTTGATAAATATTTGTTGAATTCAGCTGTTAAAATCTTTTAGAAATGCCTTAAATAATACAACTTTGATCATAAATTTAGGATGAACCGCACTGATATCGATATGTATCTTCTCTTTCTCTTCCCCTGTATTTGCTCTCTCCTCTCAGAGAATGTGTTCTTCAGTTAGAAGAGGCGATGGAGTACAGGCTGATTAAAAACCCCCCAGGCCCTGTTCAGAAGGATGGAAAGGATTACTTCCAATGTAACTTATCATCAAAATTCACACAGAAGACACAACACTCCAACAAAAATGGGGAAAAAATGCACAAATGATGCAAAGTGGCAAATATGTCAGTCTCTTCACAAATACCCACCATGTCAATATTCATAATACATCTTAGAGTTTCCATCTGAATTGGAGGTCCCAAGTAGGGCCCAGATTAAATCACCTAGATGAAGTCTAGAGCATCAGCTTCCCAGCAAACATAGCAGAAAACAAAACCCTTTGTCTTTTTACTACACTGTGTACCCAAGGTGGTACACAGTGGCTCAACTGTGACTCCCTGTGGCTCAACATAGACAACCTTCTAAAAACAAGCCACCTTTGAGTACACAAATTGTCTTCCCTAATAAACAGGCAGTTCAGACAGAGAAGCTCTTCCCTGGCTTAGGACAAGAACCACAATTGCTTTGGTGGTTTTCAATGTTGTGCATATGGCTGAGAAAAAGCAAAGTCAATCCAAAGAAACTGCCAGAGTTATTTTACTAAAAAAAAAAAAAAAAAGAAAAGAAAAGAAAAGAAAAAGCAAACAAAAAAACCTTTATAGAGGGAAAGTGCTTTCAGACATTGCAGCGATTTTGCAAACGGAAATATCATTGCTCTTATTTTGCCAAAAAATCGAGAGACCTCATCATAGGTCATATAAATGTATTCTGGGCAACGAAATGCCTCAGATACTGTGCCAAATATATAAGCAGATCCATTTTAGTTCTAATTACTTGAAAGCTTAAAACTACTGACAAAATAGAATTTACAAGGGCATATGACGCACTACAGACATTCATCGCCATTAAAGACCACGTTGTTAAGACCAAATACTATTAAGTCGTACTTTTCTGGGTAAATTCCTTTATAAATTCCACCCCTGTCAGAGTATTTTTTATTTTCTTTCTTAAATTTTAACCAACATTTCCAACTGATGACTTCCCTGTGATGTGTGAATAAATAAGTTTGCATGTTTCTTCTACACTATGCTAAGTCTCATGTTTTCTCGGAGCTTCACTGCATGTATCAGTTGACCTGTCTGACTCCAAGATACCACCAATTCCCAAGGTCTGACAAGAAAAAAGAGAATGTTGGATTTGAATACTTGGTCTAATCCAAAACTGAATCCCTCAGTCTTCCTCTCTAAATATGCCCAGAGTCAACAAAGAACCATAGGAAGCAGAAGCTGAGGAAAAGGATTGAAGAGGTCTACTTTTATCCTTTTTCTTTCTGACTTTCTCATAATTCTACCTGGTCCTAGATAATCTCAAGTTAAAGGTTTTGAAAAGTAAGTAGTTTTTCATAATTATTGTTTTTCCATCCAAATTCCCCTCTTTGTTATCCAAGATAAGTACTCTGTAATTTCAACTTATACATAGACAGGACTATTTTAATATGGATCATATATTCTAGCACCACGAACCAAAATTATAAATCCCCACCCACAGTCTCCTGGTAAATGAGTTCGGGGGAGGGGTGGGTAAGTCCACATATCTGTGCTAAGGTTTACTGCTCTCATTGTTCATGTCTTCTCAATGCCCACTTAGTTTAAAATCACTGGTCATGATTTCAGTGATATTTACTTGTATAATAAAGCACCAAGTTTTGGTAGCCCCAGGGAGTTTGTTTGGCAGTGAAGGAAAAACTCTGGCTTTCATTGCAGTTGGAAGTTAATTTGGTGGTCATATCTCAGCTCCCCATGAATACTTTCCACATTACGAAGCCTGCTCACAAAGAATGAGCAAATGATGTGGGGTGGGTGGGGGTGGGACGTATACAAACTGTGTGGCTGAGGTGTCTGAGGTCAAGACTGAAGCGCGGAGCTCTGGGGAAATGTAGGGAGTGCTTGCCAACCCTTGTCTTCCTCCAGCCAGTACCATTAGCCCTCCCCATCAGTGAGCATTTGACCATTTATAACTGTACAGTAAATAAGGAATAGCACAATTGTTATTCAAAGCACAAATTTGTCCTCCAAACAGATTTCTCTTGCTCATGTAAAATCTAACACAACAGTTTCCAGAGAAATCTAATTCTCCTTTCCATTTTTCATGTAAGTTTACCCAAAACCATAAACTGCTATCAGCTATTTTTTTAAAAAGTATTTTTGAATACTGATTACTCATTTTCCTCTTTAAACTACCACCACATGATTTCCCAAGTGGGAGACAATGAATAACAGGCAGAATCCTTGACAGAGATTGTCCTTAAGGAAAGAGTAAAGACCCACAGGAATTGCAATAATCCTTCTATTTTTACCAAACAGTTGGAAAATGAGAATGTATTTCAAATGTTTATAAACTGACATAATTTCATTTGAAATTGTTTAATTAAAAAAGAAGAATCTCTCTTTTTTTTTTTATGTTTTAACTCTGATCCATTGTATCAGTCATCCTTAAATAGTAACTCAATGAAGTACTTAAATCTGTACATCTCACACCAAATGGTCATTGGTGATCTGGTTTATTTTCTGCCTGAAGCAAGCAGAATAAGAAGAACAGAGAATATCAGCTAGGGTCAAGTAGGAAAGATTCCTTTATAGGGAAGGAAAAATGAAAAAGAAATAAGGTGCTTAAAGGGGTATACAGTTTTCTGAGAAAAATATAGCAGCTAAAAATTGATCATCTATAGCAAACAGGATAAAGGTGTTTCCAAAAGCAGATTTACAATTAAATAAGCAAGGCTGAAAGATACTGATCCACAGCCTGGCTGTAAGGCACCTCTGTTCCACAAAACATCTCAGACATAGCAACCAGCATGCATGCCTTTCTTTGATTTGATAGAAAATCACACTTCACCTCAGCCACCTAATGCATCTTTGACCCTCAAACTATGTATTTCAATTATCAACCCACCAGGACTGAAACTTATTTTTATATTTTTCTCTTAGCTATTTTGATAATAAGCCATAAATATTTATTCTGAAACACTATAAAAACCATTCACTGGTTTCAGAAAATACACAGTGCTTGTTATGTGTATATTTAATACAAGGTTAAAAAATCTACAGCAAGAGGGTAAAACCAGAAGTACTTATTTCATAAATGTGGGGTATAGGGATTTTACTGTAGGAATTCATATCGATTTCTTCAAATACAGTGTAAAAGAAACATGTAATGAATACCTATATGTCAAATCTTGTGGGAAACTGGTAAAGGTCAGTGTGTTTGCCCTTGCGCTGCTATTGGGGGGAGGGGGATGACGTTGCTGAAAGCATCTACAATGATCCTCTATAGGATAAGGCACACAGGTAAGGTCTGCAGAAGGGAAGAGGGAGAAGCAATGACTTCTGGCTGATGGAAAATGGAAAAGTCTTCTCTGAGAATGAGCGTTCATCTAGGCTTTGAAAGTCAAGGCATATTGACAAGCAGAACTGAGGGAAGTAGTAGCAGGTGATATTCTTTCATTTAGCAAACATTTACTAAGTACTTGCTTTAAACAATTTACTGGAGAACACAAGAAAGGCCAAAACCAAATGATGAAGGGTCATCTACTCAGGCCACCCCATGACATCTGTAGTGTCTGGGCAAGAATACAATGGAGGAGTGACCTCAGCATCGTGGCGGTGTGATTCCTTGGCGGTGTGATTCCTTTCCTTTGTCTCTCCCCTTTAAGTTACAACCAGTTGGACATCCACAGCCCAACAAAGGATGCCCTGGACTGCAGACACTACTAGGATGGGGGAGCAATCCATACATCTGTATATCTGAGGGTGGGTGGCTTGTACCTCGTAGAGGTCCTAGAACTGAGGAAGCACCCACATCGTTGCCTGCCCCAAGGCTCCAAAAAGAGTGGCAGCGTCTGTGACCCAGGCTCCCCTGGCAGCAGTGCTCCTGGCTCCAATGACCCCTAACCCCACCATCGCCTCAAAGCAGCAGCCGCGCCCAAAACACCAGTCTCCCCCCACAACACACACGAACACACACAGTGACATGTAGGACCCCAGTAACACCCTGGCAACCCTGGCAGCATTGATGGCAGCATTGATGGCAACACTGGCAGCAATGATAGCACTGATGACCCCTCTGGCAGAGGAGGTGGAGGGTGGAAAGTGCATGCTCCCAAACAGCCTCAAAGCAGCCCACATAAGAAAAACCAAAAACTTGTGCTGTAGCACCACCTGCTGGCAAACAAAAGAAAGGCTTCTAATTGTCAACCTGTCAAATTGTTAGAATCAAAGCAAACAAACTTTTACCTAAGGAAGAAAGGTGTTCAGTATTTCAAATGTGCAGCAGAGACACATCTCATCAAATACTATGAAAATCATGATAATACAGTATCACAAAAGAAAATGGCAATTCTCCAGCAACCAAACACAAAGTCACAGAAGACTGGGATCTGAGAGAATTCAAAACAGCTGTTATAAAGAAATTCAACAAGCTACAAGAAAACTCAGAAAGGTAATTCAGTGAACTCAGGAATAAAATTAACAAATGGCAGGACTTCTTTACCAAGAAGATTGAAATTCTAAAAAACAACCAAACAGAAATTCTGGAGCTGAAGAATTCAATAAATGAGAAGAACGCATTAGAAAGCATTGGTGATAGAGCAGATCAGACGGAAGAGAGAATAAACAATATGGAAGATAGGAAACTAGAAATGATTCAGGTAGAAGAGGAGAAAGAACTAAGATTTTTAAAAAGTGAAGAAATACTATGAGAGCTATAAAATTCAGTTAGAGAATCAACATAAGAATAATGGATAAACCAGAAGGAAAAGAGAAGGAGAAGGGTAGAGAGGTTATTTTAAAAAACAATAGCAGAGAACTTATCCAACCTGGAGAAAGAACTAGGTGCACAAGTCCATAATGCTAATGTATCATCTTACTATCTCAATGCAAAATAACCCTCTCTAAGAAATATAATGAAGCTGTCAAATGTCAGGGATAAAGAATCTCAAAGGTAGCTGGGTGAAAAAAGTAAATAACCTACAAAGGGACCCCCTTAGACTATCAGATTTCTCAGCAGAAACTACAGGCCAGGACAAAGTGAAAAAACATAGTCAAAGTAATGAAAAATAATAATTGCCAGCCAAAAATCCTCTACCAGCAAAGTCCTCCTTTAAGGAGAAGAAATAAAGCCCTTTCTGGACCAGGAAAAACTGAGAAAGTTTACCACCACTAGACTTGCCTTACAAGAAATGTTGAAAAGGAGCTCTTCTACCTGAAATGAAAGACAAAATTACACAAAACTTTGAATAAGGTGTTAAACAGACATAGTCAGAAATTTGTAACTGCATTTTAGAATAGGATGTTAAAAACTTAACTATAACACTTAATTATAGTTAAAGGAAAATGGCATTAAAAATAACTATAGCTACAACAATTTGGCAATGAACTCTCAGCACAAAAAGAGATAATTTGTGAGATCAAAAATATAAAAAGGGAGGAGGAAAAAGGTAGAATTTGTATAGACAAAGGACGATAAGTTGCCATCAGCAGAAAAAGGACAATTTTATCTACAAGATGTTTTATAAAAACTTCATGGTAACCACAAAACAAAAATCTAGAGAAAACACAAGAAACATAATAAGTGGGGAACTGAGCAAATCATCATAGAAAATCAACTTAAAAAGGTAGACTGAAGCACAAAGAAAAAGAACTACAAGGGAGATACAAAACAGCAAGAAAACAGAAGACAAAAAGGAAGTAGTAAGTCTTCATATCTAAGTAATAATCCTAAATGTAAATGGATTGAAGTCACTAATCAAAAGGCAGAGTGACCAGATGGATTTTTTAAAAGATCCAAATATGTGCTGTCTTCAAGAGACTCATCATGCTTGTCCAAAGACAACATAGACTCAAAGCGAAGGGGTTGAAGATGACACTCCAAGCAAATGGAAACAAAGCTGTGATCACAAAGACAGCATGGTACTGGCACAAAAACAGATACATAGACCAATGGAACAGAATAGAGAACCAGAAATGGACCCTCAGCTCCTTGGGCAACTAATCTTTGACAAAGCAGGAAAAAACATCCAGTGGAAAAAAGACAGTCTCTTCAATAAATGGTGCTGGGAAAATTGGACAGCTACATGCAAAAGAATGAAATTTGACCACTCTCTCACACCATACACAAAGATAAACTCCAAATGGATGAAAGACCTCTATGTGAGACAGGAATCCATCAAAATCCTAGAGGAGAACATAGGCTGCAACCTCTTTGACATCAGCCACAGCAACCTTTTTCCATGACACATCTCCAAAGGCAAGAGAAACAAAGAAAAAAGAATGAACTTGTGGACTTCAATCAAGATAAAAAGCTTTCTGATCAGCCAAAGGGAAAGCATTCAAAAAACTAAGGGCAGCCACAGAATGGGAAATGATATTTGCAAATGACACTACAGATAAAAGATTAGTATCCAAGATCTACAAAGAACTTCTCAGTACACGGGAAACAAATAATCAAAATCAAAAATGGGCCAGAAAGATATGAACAGCCTTTTCCAATGAAGACATACAAATGGCTAACAGACACATGAAAAAATGATTCAAAATCATATAACCATCAGGAAATTCAAATCAAAACCACACATTTGAATACCCCACCTGCTTATGCCGAGTTAGAGCGGCTAAAAATTTGACAAGCAAGACAAGAAACAACAAATGTTGGAGAGATGTGGGAGAAAGGGGATCTCTTTACTGTTGGTGGGAATGCAAGTTGGTACAGCCACTTTGGAAAATAGTGTGAAGATTCCTTAAAAAGTTAAAAATTAGAGCTACCTATGATCTAGCAATTGCACTACTGGGTATTTACCCCAAAGATACAGCGTAGTGAAGAGAAGGCCATATGCCCCCAGTGTTCACTTAGCAGCATTGTCCACAATAGCTAAATTGTGGAAGGAGCCGAGATGCCCTTCAACAGATGACTGGATTAAGAAGATGTGGTCCATATATACAATGGAATATTACTCAGCCACCAAAAAGAACGATTTCACAACATTTGCAGCAACATGGACGGCACTGGAGGAGATAATGCTAAGCGAAATAAGTCAAGCAGAGAAAGACAATTATCATATGGTTTCACTCATTTATGGAACATAAGAAGTAGGAAGATTGGTAGGAGAAGAAAGGGAGGAAGAAAGGGGGGGTAAACAGAAGGGGGAATGAACCATGAGAGACTGTGGACTCTGGGAAACAAACTGAGGGCTTCAGAGGGGAGGAGTGTGGGGGAATGGGATAGGCCAGCAATGGGTATTAAGTAGGGCACATATTGCATGGTGCATTGGGTGTGATATGCAAGTAATGAATCATGGAACTTTACATCAAAATCTAGGATGTACTGTATGGTGACTAACATAATATAATAAAAAATTATTATAAAACAAGTAATAAAAAATAAAATTAAAAACAACAAAAATTCAAACAACAACAAAAAGTTGAGTCAGTAATAAAAAACACTCTCAACACAAAACTCTAGGCCAGACAGCTTCACTGGTAAATTCTACCAAACATTAATTTAGAATTAATACTAATCTTCTTCAAACTCTTCCAAAATACTGAGAAAGAGGGAACACTTCCAAACTCATTCTACAAAACCGGCATTACCTGGATACCAAAACCAGATAAGGATGTCACAAGAAAACTATAGATCAATATCCTTGATGAATATAGATGCAAAAATTCTCAACAAAATATTAGCAACCTGAATTCAAGAATAAATTAAAAGAATTAGACATCATAACCACCAAGTGGGATTTACCCCTGGGATTCAAGAATGGTTCAACATTTAAAAAAATCAATATAATTCATTACATTAATAAAATGAAAGACAAAAATCACATGACCATGGCATGTCAATAGACTCAGAGAAAGCACTTGACAAAATACAATATCCTTTCACGATAAAAATCCTTAACATATTGGGTATTGAAGGAACATATTTTAACATAATAAAGGCCATACACAACAAACTCACAACTAACATTGTACTCAATAAAGTTGAAAGGATTTCCCCTAAAATAAGGCACAAGATAATTTTGCCTACTCTCACTATGCCTATCCAATATAGTACTGGAAGTCCTAGGTAGAGCAATTAAGCAGGACAAAGAAATAGAAGGAATCCAAATCAGGAAGGAAGGAGTAAAGTTGTTGCAATTTGATGATAATATATATATATGATATTATATATATATATATATATATATATATATATATATATATATGTAGCCCCATAGAGTCAATCAACTAATTGTTGGAATTAATCAATGATTCCAGTGAAGTGGCAGGTTTCAAAATCAACTTACAGAAAACAGTATCATTCCTTAACACTAATGATGAAGCATGAGAAAAGAAAGAGCAAAGCCAGAGGTATCATACTTCCTGATTTCAAACTATACTACAAAACCATAGTAATAAAGACAGTATGGTACTGGCAGAAAAATAGACACACAGATCAGTGGAATAGAACAGAGAGCCCAGAATTAAATCCTGGTATTTTTGGTCAACTAATATTCAAGAAAGTAAAGAACACCTAATGGGAGGATAGTCTCTTCAAAAAATAGTGCTGGGAAAACTAGAGAAACAATGCAGAACAACAAAATTGGATCTGACACCACTTACAAAAATTAACTCAAAATGAATCAAAGACTTAAAATAAGACCTGATATCATAAAACCCCTAGAACAAACCTATCAATATTGGTCTTGGCAATGGTTTTTTCGCAGATGATGCCAAAAACACAAACAACAAAGCCAAAAATTGACAAATAGGACTATATCAAACTCAAAGCTTTCAAACAGCAAAATAAACAATCAACAAAATGAAACAACAGCCTACCTAACGGAAAAAAATTTTTTGCAAATCCTAAGGGGTTAATATCCAAAATATATTAAAAATCAACACAACTTAATTTTTAAAATCTGTTTTTTTTTAAATGGGCAGAACTAAATAGACATTTTTCCAAAGAAGACTTAAAAATGGCTAACAGACACATGAAAAGATGCTAAACATCACTGATCATCAGGGAATTACAAATCAAAACCATCATGAGGTATCACCTCACACTTGCTGTAATGGTTATCATCAAGAAGACAAGAGACAAGAAGTGCTAATGAGGATGTGGTGACAAGGGAACTCTTACATACTACTGGTAGGAATGTAAATTAGTCCCATCACTATGGAAAACAATATGGAGACTCCTCAAAAAATTAAAAATATATCTACCATATAATCCAGTATTTCCACCTCTCAGTATATACCCAAAAGAAATAAAAACAGGATTTCAAGGAGATATATGCACGCCCATGTTTATTACACCATTATTCACAATAGCCAAGATACGGAAACAACCCAAATGCCCATCAACAAATGGATAAAAAAAATATGTGATTACATGCCTAAGAGAAAATAATTCACCCATGAGAAAGTAAGTTATCCTGCCATTTAAGACAACATAGATGAACCTTGAGTACATTATGCTAAACAAGGTAAGTCAGACAAAGATAAATACTGATGATATGTCTTATATGTAGAATCTAAAAAAAGTCAAACCCATAAAAAAATAAAACCAGAAAGTAAAATAGTGGTTACCAGGGGATGAAGGTGGGAAAATAAGATTGATGGTGTTTAAGAGTACAAACTTGTAATGAGTAGTAAATCAGCCATAGATATCTAATGCACAGTAAAATGAATATAGTCGATAATACTGTACTACAATGATTAATATAATAAATATATTCAATGGCAATCATGTTACAATATATTAATGCATCGAAGTAACATGCTGTACACCTTAAATTTAGAAACTGTAACATCAAATTTATCAAATAAATAAATAAATGAATATAAATAGACCCCACACACTATACATCTAAATAATGAAATGATATAAACCTAACTTATTAAATAAATTTTCTCATTCTCTCTTGGCAAGTATACCTTCATGATGATAAGATCTTTAAAAATATAATAATTATTGCCTGTATTGAGATATTCTGATGTGCCAGGGGTGGTAGATGTGTAGTAAAATGAAAACACATAACTCAGTCATGTTCACATATTTATTCCACAAAATTTATCTTTTCCCTTCATGTGTACAAATCACTAATCATGTGATTACAATCAAGATTTTCTATATAATTTTGTTCTATTGAACAAAATTCTAATTTTGTTCTAATGCCAAATTAGACCATCTTTCTAGAGTCACTGTAGTTCTTGGAGAATTTTTTATTTTGGCGAAATTTCATTCACTGAGGCAGCTGTAACTGTCAATAAAATTCTTGAAGTGATATTTACACTCAGAATAAAACCAGATTCTACATATAAAATTGTAAAGGGTGATTGAATATGAAAAATACATTACCATGGAAAATACCATAAAATATTTTTAAAATCATCATCTAACTTATTACATATATTACAAATCTCACATCTCTTAAAGAAATATCTGTACTGTACAATATTCCCTTTATGTTAACAATTTCATTTTGATGTTATCACTGTAGTTTCTAATTTATTTCATTTTTATATTTATCTGACATATTCAGACATTCTAGTCAAAATTATTTTATACTTAGACTATATCCACTGTCTTCAGTAAATACTGGACATTAGAGTCAAAAAAATTAAGCATCATAATGTTTGGCTAAATACTGAACATTTGTATCTTTAGATCATACCAACATTTTATATTGGCTATTCTCTTTGTTAAATACTACTAATTTTTTGCTATTTCTTCAGATTTGTTTCAATTCTAGTAATTGTGTCATATGTACATTTCTCGGTAATAGTGTTTTTTTTATATTCTGTACATAAAGAACCTAACTGCTTTCATCACAAATAACCTCACTGCCAAAAGCTGGTCTTAAAGATTGGCTATAAAACATGGAACAGTGGTAACAAAGTACACATTATTTTTTAACTTAAAGTAAGAGCTAGTTTCTAAACATTTCTTCTTCATTCACTGAAAAATCACATCATTAACCCGGACCAGATTGTTTTCTAAAAGCAATCCTCCAGACAACAAGGATTGAAAGTCATTCTCCAGAATCAGCTTCCAAAGACAGTAGAGATTCACAAGACTTACCTTTGTCATCCAATTTGCTGATTCTGGGAAGGCATTTTCTTCATCATCTCACAGCTGACAGAGCTGCATTTGTTACTTCTGGGTTAGGAATTTGATGTGAATACTTTTGTCATTTATTCTCATTATTTTGATCAGCAATTCAAGCTTCATTTAGTAAAGATTATAGCTTCATGGAATTTATCAGACCTGATAATGTAGTGGATTTCATGAGAACAATTTTCTTGCTTATTTTAATTATTTTGATCAGTGGTAAAAATCTAAACAATTTGCAATGGCTTCTTTTTATTGTTTTGATCAGTAATTAAATCTGAAAAATGTGTAATGTACTCAGCAAATTTTATATGGGTCATGCTTGACAGAAGCCTATTCTACCATTATTTGGGGATTTAAAAAATTCAAGCAGATTCTTTTAAAATTTTCTATTCTCTGCTGCTATTTTCCTTTCCTGAGCTTAATTTTTGCATCTTCTTTTCTAGCCCTATCTTGACATATCCTTATTCTCAGTGATCTAAATAATTTCTTAAAATATAATTATATCCAAAGACTATAAAATTTGGATATATACCCATAAAAATATGTATTAAATGTAAAAAAAACTGAATAAATTATTTTTCATGTGCATTTTGACAAAAAATATTTTTTCTAAAATAATCTAAACTAAGATGGCACAGTAGGAGATAACAGCCTTCAATCCCCTGACACGAAAACAATAATTAGACAGCTTTCACAAATGAAAATAGCCTTAGGAGGGCTCAAGAATCCAATTAAGAACCTACAGCAGCACAGTGGAGCAAGAAAAAAAGAATAACTGTGCAGAAAGGATTGCTGGGGAGATCAGCTTAGCAGAGACCCCTGGTAGAGGGGAGAAACAAAGAAGGTGGGGCTGACAATGTCAGCTATGCAGCAAGAGATTTACAGTGGCCTATCTTGTGGAGGATTCTGAGTAGCCTTTGCTGTTGAGGACCTCAACAGCCCTGAGGGCAGCTACAGACTTCCTGAAGCTTTCATAGTGGAGGATTCTGCAATGTTTATATACTTAGTCCTCTGGGGAGAAACACATTACTGTGCCACCCCCCCACAAAAGGAACCTCATTGTACTGCCCCAGAACCACAGCTGCCAACATCTCCCACACGAATGCATACTATGAACCTTGAGCCATGACTGCTTTGTTTGTCCCTGTGCTTCAGACTCCAGCTCTGTGGCAGCTCTGTGCTCACCTGTGCTCTAGACACTAGCTCTGCACCCATGCTTTAGGCACCAGATGCAGTACCGCTGCAGACTAGTTAGCATCCCAGATGCAAGAGCCATTATCTCCCACTGTGCACCATGCTCTGGACCCTTGTTCTATGGCTGCTTGGCATGTACCCACATCTCAAGCACCCACTACCACTGTATGCTATCCAGTGCTCTGGATGCCAGAGCTGCTGTTGGTCCGCAAGTGCCTATGCTCCAAACTCTAGCAACTCCATGGCACCCATGCCATCACTATTATGAAGGCAACCGCAAGCTAGACCAAACACCAAGCAGGATCCTCTTAGCCACAAATTCCCCACAGAAGGAACATTGGGTTGTCCCAGAAGACTTTCCCACCAAAGACCCCAACAGCCTTCACCTCTATGGATACCGTAAGGACTCCTGCAATCTTCATCAACACTGACCTCAGCTGATAGAAGTGCACAGAAACTAAACCACTGAGCCTTCCCCAGAGCCAGAACCACTACACCCAACTCAGCCAGCACCCTCTCCCCGATGCACAGCTGAAGGTTTTTCTACACTAAAACCAATCTGTAAAATCTGAAAGAGGTGACTGCTCCATTAAATGTGCAGACATCAGTGCAAGGCTACAGGAAACACCAAAAATTCAAGGAAATGTGACACACCAAGGGAACACAATAATTTTCCAAAAACTGACCCCAAGAAATAGAGATATATGAATTGCTGGAAAATTATTCAAACTAATTGTTTAAGGAACCTCAATGAGCTACAAGAAAACACAGACAACTCAATGAAATCAGAAAAAAGCACATGAATAAAATAACAAGTTTTACGGAGATACAGAAATCATAAAATAGAACTGAACACAAATTCTGAAACTGATGAATAAAATAAATGAAATGAAAAGTGCAATATAGAGCATTTATAGACTTGAAGGGCACCTGGGTGGCTTAGTCGGTTGAGTGTCGGACTCTTGGTTTCAACTCAGGTCATGATCTTGGGGTTGTGGGATTGGCCCCTAGTTGGGCTCTACACTCAGTGTGGAGTCTGCTTGGGATTCTCTTTCCATCTGCCCCTCCCCTGCTCTAAATACATACATACATACATGAAATCTTAAAAAAAAAAAGAAAGGACTTGCTCAAGCAGAAGAAAGAATCCATGAAGTCAAAACAAGTCACCTGAAATTATCCAGTAAGAGGAGAAAAAAGAAAAAAGAATGAAAAAATTTCTTCAAAAGTTAAAAATAGAACTACCATATGATCCAGCAACTACACTGGCAGGTATTTACCCAAAGAATGCAAAAATACTAATTCAAAAGGATACATGCACCCCTATGTTTACAGCAGTATTATCTACAATAGCCAAATTATGGAAACAGCCCAAGTAATGAATGGATAAAGAAGACCTGGTAAGAAAATGTACAATAGAATGACTCGGTCATAAAAACCAATGAAATCTTGCCATTTGCAATGACATGGATAGAACTAAAGAGTACCATGCTAAGTGAAATAAGTTAGCAAAAGACGTATACCACATGATTTCACTCATATGTGGAATTTAAGAAATGAAACAAATAAGCAAAGGCAAAAAAAAAGAGAGAGAGAGAGAAGCAAACCAAGAAATAGATTCTTAATTATAGAGAACAAACTGATGGTTAAGAGAAAGGAGGTGGGTGGGAGGATGGGTTAAATAGGTGATGGGGATTAAGAAGTGCACTTGCTGTGATGAGCACTGGGTGATGTATGGAAGTGTTGAATCACTATATTGTACACCCCAAACTAATATTACACTGTATGTTAACTGGAATTTAAATAAAAACTTTTAAAAAAGGAATGAAAAAGAGTGCAGAAAGCCCACATGAGTTATGGGATACCACCAAACAAAATAATAGTCACATTATGGAAGTCTTAAGAGAAGGGAGAGAAAAGGGGGCAGGAAGCTTATTTAAAAATATAATGGCTGAAAACTTTTCAGATCTGTGAAGAAATTTAAACATCTATACACATGAAGCTCTTAAGTCCCCATACGGATTCAACCCAAAAAGGACTTCACCAAGACACATTCTGATACAAGTGTCAAAAACAAAGAAGTTTGAAAGCAACAAGAGAAAAGAAACCTATCTCATACAAGGGAACCCCCAGAATGCAATAGGAAGACTTCTTAGCAGAAACCCTGCAGGCCAGGAGAGGGTGGGATGATACATTTCTAAATGCTAAAAGAGAAAAAGTGCCAAACAAGAATACTTTATTTGCAATGTTGAACTTTAAAAATGAGGGAGAAATAAAGCCTTTTCCAGACAAACAAGAGCTAAAGGAGTTCATCACCACTAGACCTGCCTTACAAGAAATGCTAAAAGGAGTTCTTTGAGCTGAAATGAAAGGATGCTAACTAGCAAAATGAGAATACATGAAAATATAAAAACCACTGGTAAAGGTAAGTATATAGTCAAATTCACAATACTCTAATACTGTAATGGTGATGAGTAAATCACTTAATTCTAGTGTGAAGGTTAAAGAACAAAAATATTAAAAATAATTATAGCTACAATAATTTGTTAATGAATACACAGTATAAAAAGATATAAAATGTTACATCAAAAACATAAATGTTGTAGGGGAGAGTAAAAGAGTAGAGTTTTTATAAGTGATGAAAGTTAAATTATTACACATATAAAACAAACTGTTATATTTTATATGTACCTCATGTCAATCACAAAGCAAAAACTTACAGTAGATACACAAAAGATAAAGAGAAAGGAATCAAAGCATTCCTCTATGGCAAATCACCAAGTCACAAAGCAAGAAAGGAAAAAAAGGACCTACACACAGCCAGAAAATAATAAACAAGTAAATAATAGTGGCTCCTTATATATAAATAATTACTTCAAATTTAAATGCATTAAATTTCTCTAATCAAAAGACAAAGATTGGCTGAAAGGACTGAAAAAGAGACACAACTAAATGCCACTTTCAAGAGACTCACTTCAGCTTTAAAGACACATACAAGCTCAAAGTAAAAGGTTAGAAAAAGATACTCCACACAAATAGAAACCAAAAGAGAGAAGGGGTAGCTGTACTTATATCAGACAAAATAGACTTCAAGTCAAAAACTATAATAAGAGTTCATATATAATAATAAAATGGTCAATTCATCAAGAGGATATACAATTGTAAATACATATACATCCAACACTGGAGCAACTAAACACTTTAACCAAATAGTAACAAATCTGAAGGCAGAAATAGACACCAATGTAATAATAGTAGGTAACTTCTATACCCCACTTTTAATGATGGATAGATCATCCACAAAATAAATAAGAAAATATTGGACTTGAACTACACTTTAGCCAAACAGACCTAACAGATGCATGTATAACATTCCATCCAACAACAGCAGAATACACATTCTTCTCCAGCACACGTGGAACATTATCTAGGATAGATCACATGTTAGGTCACAAAGCAAGTCTTCACACATTTAAGAAGACTTAAATCATACCAAGTATCTTTTCTGACCATAATGGAATGAAAGTGGAAACCAATAATTGAAGGAAAACTGGAAAATTCACAAATATGTGGAAATTCAACAACACACTCCTGAACAACCAATGGGTCAAAGAAAATTTAAAAGGGAAATAAAAAAAATATCTTGAAACAAATGAAAATTGAAACATAACATACCAAAACTTAGGGATACAACAAAAGCAGTTCTAAGAGGGAAGCTCATAACAATAAGTAGCTACATTAAGAAAAAAGAAAGATCTTAAATAAGTAACCTAACTTTATACCTCTAAGAACTAGAAAAAGTACAAAGCCCAAAGTTACCAAAAGGAAGGAAATAACAAAGATCAGAGCAGAAATAAATAATACAGAAATTAGAAAAACAATAGAAAAGTTCAATGAAACTAAGAGCTGGGTTTGGAAAAGACTGATTAATCTACAAGTAGACTAAGAAAAAAAGAGAGAAAACTCAAATAAATAAAATTGGAAATTAAAGAGGAGACATGATGACAACTGTTACCACAGAAATTCAAAGAATCCTAAGAGACTACTATGAACAATTATACACAGCACATTTGATAACCTAGAAGAAATGGATACATTCCTAAAAACATACAAACTACCATGACTGAATGACAAAGAAATGGAAAAATCTGAAGACCTATAACTAGTAAGGAGATTGTGTCAGTAATCAAAAACATCTAACAAAGAAAAGCCCAGGACCAGATGGATCAGTGGTGAATCCTACCAAATATTTAAAGACGAATTAATGCCAATCCTTCTCAAACTCTTCCAAAAAATTGAAGCAGAAGGAACATTTCCAAAATCATTTTACAAGGCATTACTCTTCTGCCAAGCCAGAAAAGGGCACTACAAGAAAAGAAAAGTACAAGCCAATATCTCTCATGAACATAGATGCAAAAATACTCTACAAAATTCTAGCAAACTAAGTTCAACAGCACATTGAAAGGATCATGTGCCAGGATCAAGTGAGATTTATCCCTAGGATGCAAAGATGGCTTAATATGCACAAATCGATAAATATGATACACCACATTAACAGAATGAAAGATAAAAATCAAATGATCATCTCAATAGATGCAGAAAAAACATTTGACAAAATTCAACATTGTTGCATGATAAAAACTTTTAACAAAGTGGGTTTAAAAGGAACATACCTCAACATAATAAAAGCCATATAACAAGCCCACATTTAGAATCATACTTGATGATGAAAGCCGAAAGCTTTTTCTCTAAAATGAGGAACAAAGCAAGGGTGCCCATTCTCACCACTTCTATTGAACATAGTATTGGAAGTTCCAGCCAGAAAAATTAGGCAAGGGAAAAGAAAAACAATAAAAGGCATCCAAATCAGAAAAGAAGTAGTAAAATTGTTTCAGCTTGCAGAAGACATGATCTTATAATAGAAAACTCTAATAAATTCAGTATAGTTGCAGGATACAAAATCAACATATGAAAATCTGTTGCTTTTCTATACATGAACAACAAACTGAAAGTGAAATTAAGAAAGCAATCTCATTTACAATTGCATCAAAAAGAACAAAATACTTAGGAATAAACTTAACCAACAAGGTGAAAAATCTGTACGCTGAAAACTATACAACATTAATGAAAGAAATTAAAGATATAAATAAATAAAGATATTTCGTGTTCAGAGACTGGAATAATTAATATGGTTACAATATCCATACAACCCACAGTGATATACAGATTCAATGTAATCTCTATCAAAACAATAATGGCATTTTTCACAGGAAGAGGAAAACCTATTTCTAATTACTCAAATTCATATGGAACCATGAAAGACCCTGAACAGCCAAAGTAATCTTGAGAAAGAACATGGCTGGAGAAATCATACCTGATTCCAAGCTATAGAACTGACCCTTGAACAACACGGGTTTGAACTGTATGAGGATATATTTTCAATAGATATGTATACAGTAATGTAAGTGTATTTTCTCTTCCTTATTATTTTCTTTTAAGATTTATCTATTTATTTGAGAGAACACATAAGTTGGGGGAGGGGCAGAGGTAGAGAGACTCTCAAGCAGTCTCCTCACTGAGTACAGAGCCCAACATGGGGCTCAGTCCCACCACCATGAGATCATGACCTGAGTCAAAACCAAAAGTCAGACACTTAACTTACTGAGCCACCCAGGCGCCCCCTCTTCCTTATTATTTTCTTAATAACATTTTTTTTCTCTAGCTTATGTTATTGTAAAAATACAGTTTATAATACATATATCATACAAAATATGTGTTAATGGACTATTTATGTTATTGGTAAGGCTTCCAGTCAACAGTAGGCTATTAGTACTTAAGTTTTTGGTAAGTCAAAAGTTATACACAAATTTTCAACCAGGTGAGGGGTTGGTGCCCCTGACCCCTGCATTTTTCAAAGGCCAACTGTATTACAAAGCTATAGTAACCAAACCAGGATGATACTAGCATTAAAAGAGACACATAGAGCAATAGAACTGAATAGACAGACCAGAAGGTCAACTAATCTTTGACAAGAACGCCAAGAATGCACAATGGGAAAAGGATAGTCTCTTCAATAAATAGTGTTGGGAAAACTGGATAACCACATGCAAAAGAATAAAACTGGATGTCTATCTTACACCACTCACAAAAATTAACTAAATATGGTTTAAAGATTCAAATGTAAGAACTGAGATCTTAAATCCCTTAGAAGACAACATAGGGAATATGCTTCTTGACATTGCCCTAGGCAAAGATTTTTTGGATTTGGCTTCAAAAGCAAAAAAAACAAAAGCAAAAATAAATGAGTGGGAATATATCAAACTAGACAGCTTCTGCACAGCAAAGGAAACCAGACACAAAGTGAAAAGGCAACCTATAGAATGGGAGAAAATATTTATAAACCATATACCTGGACAAGCGGTTAATATCTAAAATGTATAGGGAACTCATACATCTAAATAGTAAATAATAATAATAATAATATTTAAAAATAGGGGAAAGGACTTGAATAGACATTTTCCAAAGAAGACATACAAATGTCCAACAGGTACATGAAAAGGTACTGAGCATCACTAATCATCAGGGAAATGCAAATCAAAACCACAATGAGATATCACCTTGCACCTGTTAGAATGGCTATCATCATGAAGACAAGAGAATACAAGTGTTGACAAGGATATGGAGAAAAGGGAACCCTTTTGCATTGTTGGTAGGAATGTAAATTGATGTAGCCACTATTGAAAACAATATGAGATTCCTCGGGAAATTAAAAATGGAACTGCCATATGATCCAGCAATCCCACTGCTGCATATGTATCCAAAGGAAATAAAATCAGTATTTCAACTCTCATGTTTATTGCAGCATTATTCACAATAGCCAAGATATGAAATACTACACAAGTGTCCATCTATGGATGAATGGATAAATAGTATGTGGTATATACTTACACCATAGAATATTATTAAGTCATAAAAAAAGAAGAAAATTCTGCCATTTGTGACAATATGGATGAATCTGGAAGGGCAATATCAGTGAAATAAGCCAGACAAAGATAAACACTGTATAGCATCACTTATATGTATAATCTTAAAATTAGAAAAATGTTGAGCTCACAGAATCAGAGAATAAAATGGTGGTTTCCAGGGGCCTGGGATGGGGAAAATGGGGAGATTTTGGTCAAAGGGTACAAACATTCAGTTATAAAATAAGTTCTGAGGATCCAGTATACAGCATGGTGACTCTAGTTAATAATACTGTATTGTAAGATTTGAAATTTGCTAAGTAAACATTCTCACACATGCACCCAAAAAAGACAACTTATGTGAGGTTATGGATGTGTTAATTAACTTGATTGTGGTAATGATTTCCCAATGCATACACATTTCAACATATCACATTGTACATTTTAAATACACACAATTTTGTCAATTAGACTTCAGTAAAGCTGGTTAAAAAATTAAAATAAAATAATCCAAAACAATATAACAAAAAGGCAACTGCAAAATTATAATCCATATCAAATTTCAAATCAAATTTCTTAAAATTAAACTAAAATCTTTAATTATAAAAATTCAATTAAATCTCATTATGCATTTTTACAAAAGTAAATCTATTTGTAATTAAACATTCTAGGTCTATACAGTTATCACTGTAAATAATCTGTATCATACTTCACATATATTCAACGAGATGCATGTATATATAGCTGTAAAGTGTTGTGCGTTTAAGGATAAGATAAACTGTCTTATCATTGTATTATTATGAATTATAAATTAGAATTATATTGTATTATTATAAATTCCTTAGCCACCATGTGCCACTATTTCAAATGCCATGCTAATTTATGAGTACTTCCAGACCATGAAAGGGTATATGAAGATAATCAAGGAAATGGATGTTCAACAATATTGGGAAATAATATTTTATTATGCAAGAATTAGGATGGTTTTCATGCTATTTTGAATGGAGAGATGTGACAAGTTAATATATTGGTGCTTTCTCTTGCCAATGTATTTTCACATCTCAAATCCTCTCTGCACTCCAAAGCAGTGGCCCTCTCCAGTGTTAGCACGGGTACGACCATAAATCTTGGCAGCATTTGGAGAAGTAATATCACCTTTCATTTTGAGGAATTGAAGCAAGATATGTGAAGTATTTTCCAGGATCAGAATAGAGTTGACCATAAGATCAGATGTTGGGGTTACAGGCGTACTCTACCAGCACTGAGCGCCAGATTCCAGGTACAGAGACACCCATAGGTTGTTTGTTTGCCCTAGGCTGGTTGAAGGAGGCTCCTCACCTATTTACCTTATATACTAAAGGTCTTGTGCTAGCCTCCTTTCAGTCACTAAGCCCCACTGCCCTTCTTTCAGTTGCTCTAAGTGCCAAAATCTTTTCCTGTCTTAGACTTCACACCTCTGCTTGGAAGTTCTTCAAATGGCTACCTCCTCATTCTGCAGGTCTCAACTTAAATGTCCCTTTCTCAGGCAAGGGAACCCTGATATAAACTCCTCCACCCCAATCACCTATGTTTCATCACTGCACTGTTTTCTACAGAGTTCCAGAATTTTCACTCTATATATTTGGGGAACTTTCTTTATTATCTATGTCCCATTTATTATCTATGTCCCATTTTGAGTGTAAGAGCCACAAGTAAGGACCACAGAGCACGCCGATTAGCACACAACACGCACTCCACTATTGTTGGTGGGAGGCAGAGGGGGGAAAAGACTGGAAAATTCTTCATAGGTAAGAGTTATAAACAGATCAATTCTCCATTTAAAAATACTTCTAGAAATGACCATTCATTAGTTTGCCATATTTTAGTGTTGTGGAAAATTAAAAGCAAGAAAAAGTAAGCAATAATGTAGCATTTAAATGGTGTTGTTCTCATACTGGACTTAACATCAAAGAGTGAAGTTCCTTACCCTCTACAATATCTTAGCCAGATGTGTAAGCATTCAGTTTAACCTGGGTCTCCATTTGGATGCATCCAGGAAACATTCTACTTGGTGACAGGGCTGTTACACAGATAAATTAGCTAAGGCCTGAGTGCTTGTGGGGGCCTAACAGCCCTTAGTAAACCCTGCTAAATTTAGTCACTTCCAAACACCCCTTAGATGCTGTCACTTGAGGGTCCCTTTAAGACTCTCTACACATATTTCAAACTTTTCTAATAACTCTTGGACTAATTTTCTCCAGAAAAAAGGAAAAAACTCAAATTTCTTAGCAATTAGTTTGGAACTCATGCTACTTTTATCATTATTCACATTTCACAAACAAATGTGTATTTTAATATGATATTTAAACTAAACTCAATACACAAGAAACAAACAAATCATAAAATGGGCAGAAGATATGAACAGACACTTTTCCAATGAAGATATACAAATGGCTAACAGACACATGAAAGAATGTTCAAAATCATTAACCATCAGGGAAATTCAAATCAAAACCACACTGAGATACCTAACCTTACACCAGTTAGAATGGCAAAAATTGACAAGGCAAGAAACAACAATTGTTGGAGAGGATGTGGAGAAAGGGGATCCCTCCTACATTGTTGGTGGGAATGCAAGTTGGTACAGCCACTCTGGAAAACAGTGTGGAGGTCCCTTAAAAAGTTAAAAAAATTGAGCTACCCTATGACCCAGCCATTGCACTACTGGGTATTTACCCCAAAGATACAGACGTAGTGAAGAGAAGGGCCATATGCACCCCAATGTTCATAGCAGCATTGTCCACAATAGCTAAATCGTGGAAGGAACCGAGATGCCCTTCAACAGATGGCTGGATTAAGAAGATGTGGTCCATATATACAATGGAATATTACTCAGCTATCAAAAAGAACGATTTCTCAACATTTGCTGCAACATGGACGGCACTGGAGGAGATAATGCTAAGTGAAATGAGTCAAGCAGAGAAAGACAATTATCATATGGTTTCTCTCATCTATGGAACATAAGAACTAGGAAGATTGGTAGAAGAAAGGGATGAAGAAAGGGGGGGTAATCAGAAGGGGGAATGAAGCATGAGAGACTATGGACTCTGAGAAACAAATTGAGGGCTTCAGAGGGGAGGGGGGTGGGGGAATGGGATAGGCTGGTGATGGGTAGTAAGGAGGGCACGTATTGCGTGGTGCACTGGGTATTATACGCAACTAATGAATCATGGAACTTTACATAAAAAACCAGGGATGTACTGTATGGTGACTAACATAATATAATAAAAAATGTTATTATTTAAAAAAATAAAATAAAACTAAATCCTTTAAAAAGTCATAGGGTGTGAGACAAACATATCACTGACATTCATTCAAATGAGATTTTCAAAATATGGTTAAGTGTTGAACTTTACAACTCCACGTAAGATTTAAAAACACCCATAATTAGGATAGCATGTCATTTCTAAAGTGTTTTTTTTTAAATAAAGTGGACCTGTGGCATTTGAAAATTTCAGCACTAATATCCATGATGTATAGTATATATGTGCAAAGAGCACTGATAGTGGGTGAGGTAGGCTCAACACAACACAGAGATCCCAGGGTCTTTGAAATTCTCTTTTCCTCTTTCTATCAGAAATACTCATGTGCTTTAGTTCATTGGGAACCTCCTGTCCCCAGCCAACTTCCCACTGTAAGCCTGAAGGAAAACATTTAAACTCTTCAGTAGCTCCTTACTGCACAGAATGAGACATGACATGATTTTTGCAAATGTCAAGATTCCTACAGGCCTCAGGACATTTGCTGTGATTTTACTATGAAGAACACTTCCTAGAGGCTAATAACCTGTTTCTGCCATTAACCTGATGACTTAAGTTTTGCTCATCTATAAAATGGAGTGAGAAATAATCTTTATCCCAAGGGATTCTTCACTTAGCTCACACACAGTGTTCAATAAATGTCACCTATTATTTTCTTATTACCTCTGAGAAATACTAAGGGAATTTTGTCCAGTAATTATACACACACACACACACACACACACACACACACACACACACACACACGTTTCTTTATTGTCTATATTTTAAAATAAAAAGCTAAGGTTTAAGGGGCTTGGGGTTTTTTTTTTAAAGATTTTATTTATTATTGACAAGAGAGAGCAGCCAGCAAGAGAGGGAACACAGGCAGGGGGAGTGGGAGGGCTAAGCAGGCCCCTGCAGAGAGTCTGATGTGGCCTTGATCCTAGGACCTGGATCACGCTCTGAGCGAAGGCAGACGCTAACGACCGAGCCACCCAGGTGCCCCTAAGGTTCTTAATAAATCTTGGCCCATATCAAAAGTTAAATTAACCACACGTTTGGTATTCCTTTAATGTTCTTGCTACTACATCAATAATGCACTGTATCTACTTAATCTAAAATATTTCCACTTACTTTAGTGCCTCCAGAGTTTGTTTGATTAAAAGGTATCCAAAACGCTTACTGAGAAAAAATGAAGTATATTACAGAAAATTTCGCTAATTTAGATCATTTCTCTTGCTGGATTAAATGATCTCTTTACACTTTAACACTTACAATGTAGTGTCTCACACATACACATTCTTTTTTAAAACTCTACATTCTTGGGAAGCCCTGAAATGTTTGCATTCTCTACAGAGCAACTGAAACTAGTGTAGGATTAACAGAGAGGAACAGCAAATAAAATTAAAGTATCTTGAGAATGAAACATTGAGCAAATAACGCTTTCTGCTTTACAAAGTTCAATTTCCATACAACCTCCTAAGCATAACATCATTTGAGTAAAATAAGCTGGAAGAAGCTATAGAGATAATCAACCCCAACTTCTCAACCCACTTCCTAAATGAGAAACTGAAGGCCAAAAAAATTATAATAGCCTTTGAGAGAAATTTGTATATGAAAATAATCACTCAAATGGGTACAATTCAGTGGTTTTTAGAATACTATTGCAGATTTATAGACATCACCACTAATTTTAGAATATCTCTACCACCCAAAGATCACCCCATATAATATCCCCCATTATTACATCATCACACCATATATCTATTACTCTAATTTCCCCATTGACTTACCTCTCGGCCCCGGACAATCACTAATCTGCATTCTTGGTTCTATGAATGTGTTCATTCTGAGCATTTACATAAATAATTTCATACAATATATGATGATTTGTAACTGGCTCCTTCACTTAGCAGAATATTTTCAAGTATCATCCATATTGTGCATGAATTAGGTATTTCATCCCTCCTATTGCCAAATAATATTCCATTACGTATGCAATATTCATATTTTCTTTTATCCACTCTTCCAATGAATAAATGCAAGTATGAACATTTGTGCATAGCCTTTGTGTGGAAATATGTTTTCATTTTTCTTGTTTATTTAACTGACATTTGCATTTCTGGTTTACATGGTAATTTTTGTGTTTACATTTTGAGAAATTGCCAAACTATTCTCCCATGTGGATACTCCATTTCCCAATTCACTAGCAGTGAATGAGGGTTCCAGGTTCTCCACACCTACTAACACTTGTTATTATCTGTCTTTTTAATTTTAGCCATCCTAGTTAATGTAAAATTGTATCTTACTATGCTTTTCATTTGCATTTTATTATCTAATGACGTTGGAACATCACCTCATGCTTGGCTTATGTTGCTTGTGTATCTTCTTTCGAAGAACAGCTATTCAAATATTTGCCAATTTTAATCAGTTGTTTTTTATTGTGATCATAAAGTGTTCTATATTCTAGATACTAGACCATTGTCAGACATAGAATTTGAAAAGTATTCCCACTTTGAGATGTCTTTTCATTTTTGGTGATGCACTTCATTTCTGAAGCGCAAAAGTTAACTCTGATGAAGAACAATTATCTATTTTTTTTTTTTGTCATTCTGTGTTTGGTGTTATAAGAATCCATTCCTAACCCAAGACCATGAAGATTTCATATCCGTTTATTCTAAGAGTTTATATTTACATTCACATTTATGCATTCACATTCCATTTTGCATTAATTTTTATTTGAAACAGAGGTCTAACTTCATTTCCATGTAGACATACAGTTAGTTATTCCAGTACCATTTAGTTGAAAGACTGTTATCTATCACATTTACTTAAGTTGTCATGGCACCTTCTCAATTCATAAATATGAGTTTATTTCTGGACTCTCAATTCTATTCCATTGATATGTATGTCTATCCTTATGCCATTACCACACAATCTTGATTACAACATCTTTGTATTAAGTTTTGAAATTAAGAAGTGAGTCTTCCAAGTTTGTTTTTCCATTTCAAGATTGTTTATCCTGGATGTCTACACATTTCATATATGAATATTAAGCATCAGCTGGTCAATTTCTACAAAAAGGCGCTGTTGCAGAACTTCAATAGGGATTTATTTGATTAGGCGACCAATTTGAGAGTATTCTATCTTAACAATATTAAGTGTTCTAACCCATGAACATGAGGCGCTTTTCATTTATTTCTTTTTTTAATGTCTTTCAACACGGCTCCAGTGTGCTATTGACTGAATGTTTGTCTCCCAAAATTCATTACAGCCTCATTCCCATGGATGGAATTTGGGAGGCATTTAGGTCACTAAAGCTGAAGCTCCCTTTATCCTAATTTGTTGGCTGTTTCTAACAAGAAAATGTGCTGAATTTGTCAATTATTTTTTCTGCATATATTGAGATGGTCATGTGGTATTTGTCCTTTATTCTCCTAATTAATATGGTGTGTGACATCAGTAGATTTGGGATGTGAACCTTGCATTCTTGGGTGAATTCCCACTTGCTCTATAGTGTATAATCCTTTATAGGTTCCTGGGTTCTATTGCTAATATTTTCTTGAGGATATTACATCTCTCTTCATGAAGGATATTAGTCTAATGGTTTTCGTGATGTTTGTTTGTACTTAGTGTAAGAGTAAACAGCTTCATGAAATGAATTGGGAAGCACCTTCTCTTTGGTTCTTGGAAAATAGTTGTGAAGAATTTTTACTAATTGTTTTTTAAACGTGTAGTAGAATCACCATTGTAGCTATGTGAGCCTTGGGTATAACTATGAGAATTTTCTTAAATTATTCAACTCTTTCTTTATTTGTTGTAGATCACCAGATTTTCTAACTCTTGAGTCAGTGTGAAGAATTTTTAATAATTGTTTTTTAAACGTAGTAGAATAATTATACTATCTGAGCCTTGGTAGTAACCTATGAGAATTTCTTCTTAAATTATTAATTCAATCTCTTTATTTGTTGTAGATCTACTCAGATTTTCTAACTCTTGAGTCAGTGTTGGTTGTTTGTGTCTTTCTAGGAATTTGACCATTTCATACATTACCTAGTATGTGCACACTCTTCCTCATAATTCTTTTTTATTTCTGTAATTTCAGAAGTAATGTCTCCTCCTTCATCTGCAGACTCTAGCAATTTGAATCTTCTCCCTTTTTTCTTGGTCAGTCTACTAAAGATTTGTCAATATTAAGTTGATCTTTCTGAAGAACCAACTTTCACTTTTGTTTTACTTTTTGTTTTTGTATTCTTGAGTTTCATTTATTTATTCTTATATTTATTCTTCCCTTTTTTTTCGTTTTCTTTGGATTTAGTTTGCTTTTTTTTCTATCTTTTAAGGTGGAGAATAAGGTTATTCATTTTAGATCTCATTCTTTTTCAATACAGGCATTTACAACTCCAAATATCCTTTCTAATCATGGCTGTAGCTAAGGTGCCCTTAATTGTTGCAATATTAAGTTTGCACTTCATTCACCACACATTTTCTAATTCTCATTATGATTTCTTCTTTGACCCATTGTTTATTTAGGTGTGTTTTGCTTAATTTCCACATATTTCTGAATTTTCCAAATTTCCTTCTGTTACTGATTTCAAATTCCATTCCGTGAGTTAATACTTTGTATTATTTGAATTACTTTATTGAAAGTATTGAAGTATCCAACTATTATGATTAAATGTCTATTTCTCCCCTTCGTTTATCAATTTTTATTCATGCATTTTGGGATTCAGTTGTTAGGTGCATATAGCTTTATAATGATCATGTGTTCATGATGGATTAAATCTTTCATCATTTGTAAAACTCCTGTTTTGTTTCTAAAGCAAAAATTTGTCTTAAAAAGTCTATTCTGATATTAGTATAGCAATTTCACCATCTTTGTGGTTGCTGACTATATCTTCTTTTCTATTCTTATCCTTTTAACTTGTTTCTTTAAATCAAAAGTGGGTCTCTTATAGAGTTAGCTATATAGTTGCATCATGTTTTTTTCATTCATTCTGCAATCTCTGCCTTTTTTATTGGAGTGTCCATTTCCATTTAATATAAGTATTGATAGGGTAGGATTTACATCTGACATTTTACCTTTGTTTTCTATGCCTCATATCTTTTGTTCCTCTTTCTTCAATTATTGCCTTTATGTTGTTATTAAATCAAAATCCTCTTAGTGTGCCATTTTAATTCTTTTCATTTTTTTTTTTTTACAATTTTTTATAGCTATTTTCTTAGTAGTTACCCTGGGGATTACAATTAACATCTTAAAATAAACTACGGTATTTAATACCATATCAATTTCAATAAAGTAAAAGTGCTCCTAGAGCTCTTTTTGTGCTATTATTGTCATGCAAATTACATCTCTCAATCTATTATAAGTCCATCAACACAGTTTATTAAAAATTGTTTGATCTGATTGGCTTTTAAGTCAGATAGGAGAAGAGCTACAAATAAGAATATAGTTATGCTATCACTGATGTAATAACCTTTATGATTTTTGTATGAATTTTAATTATAGGTTAATATCCTTTTGATTTCATCCTGAAAAAAAATCTCTAGTATATCTTGGTAGAGCAGGGCTGCTAGTAATGAATCCTCTCAGTATTTGGCTGATCTGGGAATGTCTTAATTTCTGCTTTGGTGGAGATAGAATTATGATTAACAATCTTTTCACATTTTGGATATGTCACTGCCTTCTGGTCTCCAGAGTATCAGATGAGAAATGTGATGTTTCTCTTTTTCCTGATTTTAAGATTCTTTTGTGGCTTTTATCAGTTTGAGTATAATATGTCTAGGTGTGGATCACTTAGAGTTCATCTTATTTGGAGTTTGTTGAACTTGTTTGAGGTGTTTATTATTTTCAGAAAATTCTGAAAGATCAGCCATTATTGCTTTCACTATTTTTTTCTAACACTTCCCTTCTGTCCTTCTTCTTCTAGGACTCCCATTATGTATATGTTGGTACACTTGATAGTATCCTAAGGGTCTTTTCTTTCATTTTGTTCCCCTTTCTATTTCTAAGACTAGATAATTTAGATAATTTCCATTGACTGTCTTCAAGTTTACTTACTCTTTTTATCTGCAGCTCAAAAACACTCTTCTTACCTCTAGTTGTTTTTTATTTCCATTTTGTAATTATTCAATTCCAGAAATTTTATCTAGTTCTTTTAGTAATTTATATTCTTTACTGATATTCCCTATTTGAAAGACATCATTCTTATACTGCCCTTAATTCTTTAGGCATTGTTTGAACACCTTAGTTCTTCAAACATATTTTTATAAGAGGCAATTTAAAATATTTATTTATTAAGTCCAACAGCTGAGTTTTATGGATAATTTCTATTGATTGTTTTTTTCTTTCTTCTGCATGTGGGCCATACTTTCCTGTTTCTTTGCATCTCTCTCTCTCTCAATCTCCCTCTCTCTCTCTCTCTCTCCCTCCTCCCTCTTTTTGCAAACTGAACATTTCACATAATATAGTGTGACAATACTGAAAATCAGAAACCCTCCCCAGTTTAGTTGTTTTTGCTATTTATTCAGTAATTTTCTTGAAATATTTTTTTTTAAATCTGCACATGTTTTGTAATGCCAGTTAAGTCTCTGTTCAGAAGCTAATCATTAAACAGCAATTTCCTTAAGTGCTTTAAACCAAAAGTCTTCCTTTACACCCTTTGCTCAGTGTCTGTGTCTATCTGTGTGTGTGTGTGTGTGTGTGTGTGTGTGTGTGTCTTGGCCCTTCAAAAACCCTAGCAGTTTACTACTCTGGCTGTAGCTTTCACTTCCTATTTTGCAGTATTTCAAGTCAGCGATAGGTAAAAAGACTGAGGCCTTCTCAAACTTTTTTTTCTGCACATGTGCATGACCTTCACATCCCCTGGAATATGTCAGCATCTTTCTTTTTTTTTTTTTAATTATGTTATGGTAGTCACCATACAGTACATCATTAGTTTTTGATGTAGTGTTTCATGATTCATTATTTGGCGTAGTAACAATCTTACTCGGTCATTACAACACTTGCCCTCCTTTATATCTATCACTGTGCTAACCCATCCCCCCACCCTCCTCGCTGAAATCTTCTTCATATTGTTTTCCAGAGTCCATAGTCTCTCATGGCTCATTTCCCTTTTGATTCCCCCCCTTAAGTTTTTTCCTTCTTTTCCCCATCGTTCCTTTGTTATTCCTTATGTTCCACATATGAGTGAAACCATATGATAATTGTCTTTCTCTGCTTGACTTATTTCACTTAGCATAATCCCCTCCAGTTCCATCCAGGTCCATGTAAATGGTGGGTATTCATCATTTCTGATGGCTGAGTAATATTCCATTGTATATATGAACCACATCTTCTTAATCCATTCACCTGTTGTAGGGCATCTTGGCTCCTTTCACAGTTTGGCTATTGTGGACATTGCTGCTATGAACATTGGGGTGCACATGGCCCTTTTTTTCACTACATCCGTATCTTTGAGGTAAATACCCAGGAGTATTTACCCAGGTAGCTCTATTTTGAACTTTTGAGGAACTTCCATACTGTTTTTGGCTGACTGTTTCATTTGCAGAAGCTTTTCATCTTGATGAAATCCCAAAAGTTCATTTTTTTCTTTTGTTTCCCTTGCTTTGAAGATGTGTCCTGAAAGAAGTTGCTGTGGCTGATGTCAAAGATTACTGCTTATGTTCTCCCCTAGGATTTTGATGAATTCCTGTCTCACATTGAGGTCTTTCATCCATTTAGAGTTTGTCATTGTGTATGGCGAAGAGAATGGTCAAGTTTCTCATTCTTCGTATATAGCTGTCCAATTTTCCCAGCACTATTTATTGAAGAGATCTGTCTTTTTCCATTGGATATTTTTCCTGATTCGAAGATTATTTTTGACCATAGAACTAAGGGGAAGTCCATTTATGGGCTATTATGTTCCACTATGTGTCTGTTTTTGTGCCAATACCATGCTGTCTTGGTGATCATGGCTTTGTAACTTAGTATGAAATCAGGCAACATGATGCCCCCAGCTTTGTTTTTTTTCTTTTTTTTTTTCAACATTTCCTTGGCAATTTGTAGTCTTTTTTTGGTTCCATACAAATTTTAGGATTGTTTGTTCCAAATTTTTGAAAAATGCTAATGGTATTTTGATAGATGGTGTTGAAAGTATAGATTGCTCTGGGCAGCATAGACATTTTAACAATGTTTATTCTTCCAATGTATGAGCATGGAATGTCTTTCCATCTTTTTTGTTCCTCCTTCTTCAATTTCTTTCATAAGTGTTCTCTAGTTTCTGCAGTACAGATCCTTTACCTCTTGGTTAGGTTTATTTCTAGGTATCTTATGGTTTTTGTGGTAGTATAAATGGAATCAATTCTCTAATTTCTCTTTTTTACAGTTACACTGTTAGTGTATAGAAAAAGCAACTGATTTCAAAGTACTTGATTTTGCATCCTGCCACATTGCTGAATTGCTGTAAGAGTTCTAGTAAGTTGGGGTAGAGTCCTTTGGGATTTCTACATAAAAGTATCATGTCATCTGTGAAAAGACAGAGTTTGACTTCTTCTTTTCCCAATTTGAATGTATTTTATTTCTCTTTGTTGTCTTATCCTGATGCTAGGGATCTCCCTAGTATTATGTTGAACAATAGTGGTGAGAGTGGGCATCCTTGTCGTGGTTCCTGATCTTAAGGGACAAGCCTTTTCCCATTATGAATGATATTCACTGTGGGCTTTCTTTTATATGGTTTTTAAGTGAAATTGAGTAATATTCCCACTATCCCTACACTATGAAGAGTTCTTAATCAGAAAAGGATGCTGTATTTTGTCAAATGTGCTTTTGCTGCATCAAGAGAATCATATAGTTCTTTGTCTTTTCTTTTATTAATGTGTTCTATCACATTGATTGATTTGTAGATGTTGAACCACCCTTGCATCCCAGGAATAAATCTCACCCTGGTCCTGATGGGTACTCCTTTAATGTACCGTTGATCCTATCAGCCAGATCTTGTTATAAATTTTGCATCCATATTCATCAGGATATTGGTCTGTAGTTCTCCTTTTTGATGGGGTCTTTGCCTGGTTTTTGGATCAAGGTAATGCTGGCCTCACAGAATGAGCTTGGAAGTTTTCCTTCTGCTTCTATTTCTTTTGAAAAGCTTCAGAAGAATAGGTATTATTTCTTCTTTTGAATGTTTTGTGAATTCCTGGTGAACCGGCTTCAGCCCTGGACTCTGTTTTTTGGGGGATGTTTTTTGATCACCGCCTCAATTTTGTTATTGGTTATTGGTCCATTCATTGTCAATTTCTTCCCGTTTCAGTCTTGGTAGTTTGTAGGTTTCCAGCAAGGTATCCATTTCTTCCAGGTTGTTTAATTTACTGGCATATAGTTGCTGATAATAATTTAATAATTGTTTCTATTTCTTTGGTGTTGGTCGATCTCTCCCCCTTTCATTCATAATTTCATTAATTTGGGTCCTTTCTCTTTTCTTTTTTGGATAAGTCTGGCCAGAGGTTTATCATTTGGAATCTTAGGTTAATTCTTTTCAAAAAACCAGCTTCTAGTTTTGTTTATTTCGCCTTACTGTTTTCTGGTTTCCTATTTCATTGGTCTCTGCTATAGTCTTCTTATTATTTCTTCCTGTTTGATTTAGGTTTCATATTATTTCTTTTCTCCAGTTCCTTTAGGAACTGTTAGCTTGTGCATGTGGGATTTTTCTATTTTTTTGAGTAGGGCTCTATGGCTATGTATTTCCCTTGGGCATCGGCCTTCTTTGCATATTCCGCTACAGCCAACCATGTTTCACTTCCACTGCTTCCATGGTTTAAGTTTCACTGTTTATCTCACTCTTTAGTGGTATTTGTTCTTGAAGCCTGCAAGCTAAATCCCTTCCAATTTTTCTGCATTGAAAATAAGCCAAAAGCATCGTGTAAGTCTGAAAATATGGTAATGCATTCACCCTTATACAAGGTATCTCGATTTGTGATCCAGTATGGCTCATTTCGGAGGAAAGTTCCAAAGTATTCTCCAAGGAAAACAGCTTTTTGGGTGTTGGAAATAGAGTTAAATGCAGTTCTCGTATATGTCTATGAAGTCCGGTCTGTCCTGTGTGTCACCAATGGCTCAGCTGTTATTCTCTGCTTGGGATGATTCCGGCAGCCTCCGGCTGCGCGGAGAGCGGAAGTATGTTGAGGTTTCCTTGCCAAAAAGTAGATATTGGTCAACATGAGCTTATTTCTAAGCTTCACAGTTGGTTATGTATTTACATTGTTCATGTTAAAGGCATAGAAATTCTTATAATAGCAGATCTCTTATTATTGCAAGGATCCTTTTTTGTTAATAATAGGTCCCCTCTGCTACCCTTTATTTATATGTTCTCTTGAAGCCAAAATCTACCTTAGCCTTGTACAGAACAGCGCTCCCGAAGCTTTTTTGAGGTCCATGGCATGAAATGAGTTTCTCTCATCTCTCACTCAAGCCTGGATGTGAGCCTTAGGTTCTCAAACAAAGTTCTTGTAGGACATATGGATGGTCGGCAGCCTTTATCCAATCTGCAACCCCAAAGTTGCCATGGAGTTACGGGGGCCTGTTCACAATGAGGCTATTATTGAAAGATAGGACTTTAGTGCCATCATGTTGTCTTCTAGGCTCTGTTTCTTACAGATTTGTCTTACATATTTCTATTCATACGCTTTGTGTTTTCTTCTTTATAATGTCTCCCCTACTACTTCTTGCAGCTGGGTCAGCTTGTATCACATGGGATTTTTAGTTTCTTGCCAGCTCCTTTGGGAAGCTCGGTTCTCCATCTGGCCTTAGCATAGCCTGAAGATAAAGCATCTTGGCCACAGCTCTTCCCCATTATGGTTCTTATCAGCCTTGCTTGAGCTCCTCTTCTGTTCTGGCTGGTGTCTCCTGTGATGTGTTCATTATTATCTGATGTTCTCCCAAATGCAAGGTACCTCTTCTCCCCATAGCAAAGCTGTATTGTTTCTTTGATTCAAAAATTTTGTTGTTTGGCTTACAGAAGTGTCATGTTTATTTGCCTTCTTTATCTCTGGGAGGAGATCCTCTCTGCCTCTGGACACAGGATCAAAGCCAGAGCCTTTCCCGGCATTTAGGAAGTTCTCAGCTACCATTTGCTGAACTATATCTTCTAGACTACTAATTGCTTCTTCTGCCTCATTTACCCCTGGCAGTCAGGAGTATCCAGTTTAGATTGCATTTCATTCATAGCATTTTTTTACGTTTGACCTGATTAGATCTCATTTCTGCCCTTAGAGATCTCTGGTATTGTAGCTATCATTTCTTTCTCAAGCCCCTTAGATATCAACTTCATAATTGTTAACACCCTGAAGTCTATCTCTGACATCTTGCTTATAATATCCATATCCATTAGTTCTGTGGCAGAGGCCATAGTCTCTGATTCTTTTCTTTGTTAGAGGTTCCTCTTCTTAGTCATTCTGTTGAGGGGTGGTTGAGGGAATGTACAGAGTCCAAAGTATTAACCATGAAACCAAAGCAAGATGCACCTGTTTTGCAGGGACCCTAGAGATGTCAGTCCCCATTCTTCTAGCCTTTCTTCTGGGAGGGCTCCAGCCACACTGTTACCTCAGGCAACCCCAAGTGCTTGGTCACAGTTGCCCTGCCCCCTTCAAGGGGTGGGGGCGGGCTCAGCGATAACTGGCTTTTTGAGCTTCCTTTCTGGTGGCTTTCCTATGCGGCTTCCCTCGTTTGTCTTAAAGAGTCAGAGCAGAAGTGACCACACTGAAACCTCTGTCTCAGGACACAGAAATCATAGTCTTCTCTTCACTCTCGGAGCTCTCCAGGACACACAGCTCCATTTCTGTCTGCACTGGCAAAAACCGCAGGCTCCCCTGTTGTGTGCACCCCACAGCAATCCTCCCAGAGGCTTCAATCTCAGGGCTAGGCACATCTCTGCCCTTTGTGCTTCTATAACCTTGAGCCACCCTAGGTTAAGGCGCACACACCGCAGCTCCTGGATCCTATTGGGGCTGCAATCTGTCCTTTTCCCACTGCTACCGGTCTGGCAGTCTGTGCCCAGTCTCCAGCATGGGACACTTTTGCACTCTGGTGTTAAATTACCCTCCCAGCACCAGCTTTTGGCAGCCTCCCTCTCCCTTCTGTTTATCTTCTGATATCTGCCCACAGAATCACAGCTCCCTGCTTCATACCTCTAGATCCACTGGAGATTTTCTTTCTGCTTGTAGAATGTCCAGATATACATTCTGCTAATCTCGTGGCCGATTTCATGGGTGTTTGAATGGTTTGGTAGATATCCAGCTAAATTAATGGGACCAGTTGAAATAGGCTCCCCTTACTCCTCCACCATCTTCCTTGACACTCTGTCAGCATTTTTCAAAGCTTTACAGACATCTCATTTGTCATATTTTTCCTTTAAGTTTTTGTAGCCATCTTTATTTGCCCCAACTACTATCATTCCTTAGGGCAGCTGTGATATTTAAAAGACTGCTGCTAATTATTTTCAACCAGTGCCCTTTTCCCCTCACAGAGACAGCTCTGAATCAAATAAAATAAAGACTAGACATGTGAATAGAATTTTGGGGGAGTGATTTCCAGATATTTCAAACAATTTTCTACAGACTGGTCTATTTTTATGATTTTCAAATCTATCTTCCCTTTTTAATGATTTGTAGGCAACTTGTTTTCACAATTACCATGGCTTCGTGAGGCTGTTAGTTTTCAAGGCTACTGTGGAGAGAAGAAAGAGAAGGAAATGAAGCAGTAAAATATTATAAACATTAAACATTACAAAGCTACATTCTTACTGAAATTAAGCCACTTTTCTTACATAAATGTTCCTTAGATTTTTGGTAAGCTTGTGTTTAATTTCCAGAATCTCTTGAGAAAAATTGCCAATGTTCTTATTGTTTATAACGGATAAATAGATTTTGGAAGTTCTTATTCTGCCATTTCAGCAATACGTAACCGGAACAGCGCCACTGATATTTGCTGCAACATGGACGGCACTGGAGGAGATAATGCTAAGTGAAATAAGTCAAGCAGAGAAAGACAATTATCATATGGTTTCTCTCATCTATGGAACATAAGAACTAGGAAGATTGGTAGAAGAAAGGGATAAAGAAAGGGGGGGGTAATCAGAAGGGGGAATGAAGCATGAGAGACTATGGACCCTGAGAAACAAATTGAGGACTTCAGAGGGGAGGGGGTGGGGGAATGGGATAGGCTGGTGATGGGTAGTAAGGAGGGCACGTATCACATAGTGCACTGGGTATTATACGCAACTAATAAATCATGGAACTTTACATCAAAAACCAGGGATGTACTGTATGGTGACTAACATAATATAATAAAAAACGTTATTTTTTAAAAAATAAAATAAAACTAAATCCTTTAAAAATCTGTCATAGGGTGTGAGACAAACATATACACTGACATTCATTCAAATGAGATTTTCACAATATGGTTAAGTGCTTGAACTTTACAACTCCACGTAAGATTTAAAACACCTATAATTAGGATAGCATGTCATTTCTAAAGTGTTTTTTTTTTAATAAAGTGGACCTGTGGCATTTGAAAATTTCAGCACTAATATCCATGATGTATAGTATGTATGTGCAAAGAGCACTGATAGTGGGTGAGGTAGGCTCAACACAGCACAGAGATCCCAGGGTGGCTTTGAAATTCTCTTTTCCTCTTTCTATACAGAAATACTCATGTGCTTTAGTTCATTGGGAACCTCCTGTCCCCAGCCAACTTCCACTGTAAGCCTGAAGGAAAACATTTAAACTCTTCAGTAGCTCCTTACTGCACAGAATGAGACATGACATGATTTTTGCAAATGTCGAGATTCCTAGAGGCCTCAGGACATTTGCTGTGATTTTACTATGAAGAACACTTCCTAGAGGCTAATAACCTGTTTCTGCCATTAACCTGATGACTTAAGTTTTGCTCATCTATAAAATGGAGTGAGAAATAATCTTTACCCCAAGGGATTCTTCACTTAGCTCACACACAGTGTTCAATAAATGTCACCTATTATTTTCTTGTTACCTCTGAGAAATACTAAGGGAATTTTGTCCAGTAATTATACACACACACACACACACACACGTTTCTTTATTGTCTATATTTTAAAATAAAAAGCTAAGGTTTAAGGGGCTTGGGTTTTTTGGGTTTTTTTAAGATTTTATTTATTTATTTGACAGAGAGAGAGAGAGACAGCCAGCGAGAGAGGGAACACAAGCAGGGGGAGTGGGAGAGGAAGAAGCAGGCTCCCAGCAGAGGAGCCTGATGTGGGGCTTGATCCCAGGACTCTGGGATCACGCCCTGAGCCGAAGGCAGACGCTTAACGACTGAGCCACCCAGGTGCCCCTAAGGTTCTTAATAAACTTGCCCATATCAAAGTTAAAATTAAACTCACACGTTCTGGTATTCCTTTTTTAATGTTCTTGCTACTACATACAATAAATAACTGTATCTACTTAATCTAAAATATTTCCACTTACTTTAGTGCCTCCAGAGTTTGTTTGATTAAAAGGTATTCCAAAAACGCTTACTGAGAAAAATGAAGTATATTACAGAAAATTTCGCTTAATTTAGATCATTTCTCTTGCTGGATTAAAATGATCTCTTTTACACTTAACACTCACAATGTATGTGTTCACACATACACATTCTTTTTTTAAAAACTCTACATTCTTGGGAAGCCCTGAAACGTTTGCATTCTCTACAGAGCAACTGAAACTAGTGTACAGGATTAACAAAGAACACGGCAAATAAAATTAAAGTATCTCTGAGAATGAAACATTGAGCAAATACGTTTCTGCTTTACAAAGTTCAATTTCCATACAACTTCCTAAGCATACATCATTTGAGTAAAATAAGCTGGAAGAAGCTATAGAGATAATCAACCCCAACTCTCAACCCAATTCTCAAATGAGAAACTGAAGGCCAAGTGAAAAAAATTATAATAGCTCTTTTGAGATATAATTTGCATATGAAAATAATCACTCAATGGGTACAATTCAGTGGTTTTTAGAATACTGACAGATTTATAGACATCACCACTAATTTTAGAATATCTCTACCACCCCAAAAGATCACCCCATATAATTATCCCCCATTATTCACATCATCACACCATATTCATTAGCTCTAATTCCCCCATTGACTCTTACCTCTCGGCCCCTGACAATCACTAATCTGCATTTCTGTCTCTATGAATGTGTCTATTCTGAGCATTTACATAAATAATTTCATACAATATATGATGATTTGTAACTGGCTTCCTTCACTTAGCAGAATATTTTCAAGTATCATCCATATTGTGCATGAATTAGTATTTCATCCCTCCTATTGCCAAATAATATTCCATTGTATGCATATTCCATATTTTCTTTATCCACTCTTCCCAATGAATAATGCAAGTATGAACATTTGTGTATAGCCTTTTGTGTGGAAATATGTTTTCATTTTTCTTGTTTATTTAACTGACATTTGCATTTCTGGTTTACATGGTAATTTTGTGTTTAACATTTTGAGAAATTGCCAAACTATTCTCCCATGTGGATACTCCATTTCCCAATTCCATTAGCAGTGAATGAGGGTTCCAGGTTCTCCACACCTACTAACACTTGTTATTATCTGTCTTTTTAAATTTTAGCCATCCTAGTTAATGTAAAATTGTATCTTACTATGCTTTTCATTTGCATTTCCTTAATTACTAATGATGTTGAACATCACCTCATGCTTTATTGGCTGTTTGTGTATCTTCTTTCAAGAAACAGCTATTCAAATACTTTGCCCGATTTTAATCAGGTTGTTTTTTATTGTTGACATGAAAGTGTTCTATATTCTAGATACTAGACCATTGTCAGACATAGAATTTGAAAGTATTTCTCCCATTCTTTGAGATGTCTTTTCATTTTCTTGGTGATGCACTTCATTTCTTGAAGTGCAAAAGTTAACTTTGATGAAGAACAATTTATCTATTTTTTTCTTTTGTCATTCTGTGTTTGGTGTTATAAGAATCCATTCCTAACCCAAGACCATGAAGATTTACTCCCATGTTTTATTCTAAGAGTTTATAGTTTTCACATTCACATTTATGCATTCACATTCCATTTTGCATTAATTTTTATTTGAAACAGAGGTCTAACTTCATTTCCATGTAGACATACAGTTAGTTATTCCAGTACCATTTGTTGAAAGACTGTTTTATCCACATTTAATTGTCATGGCACCCTTCTCAATTCATAAATATGAGTTTATTTCTGGACTTTCAATTCTATTCCATTGATATGTATGTCTATCCTTATGCCATTACCACACAATCTTGATTACAACATCTTTGTATTAAGTTTTGAAATTAAGAAGTGAGTCTTCCAAGTTTGTTTTTCCATTTCAAGATTGTTTATCCTGGATGTCTCACATTTCTATATGAATATTAGCATCAGCTGGTCAATTTCTGCAAAAAGGCAGTGAGAACTTCAATAGGGATTTATTTGATCTGCGGACCAATTTGAGAAGTATTCCTATCTTAACAATATTAAGTGTTCTAACCCATGAACATGAGGCGCCTTTTCATTTATTTCTTCTTTAATGTCTTTCAACACGGCTCCAGTGTGCTATTGACTGAATGTTTGTCTCCCCCAAAATTCATGTGTTGAAGCCTCATTCCCAATGTGATGGAATTTGGGAGGCAATTAGGTCATAAAGCTGAAGCTCCCTTTTATTCCTAATTTGTTGGCTGTTTCTAACAAGAAAATGTGTTGAATTTGTCAATTATTTTTTCTGCATATATAGAGATGGTCATGTGGTATTTGTCCTTTATTCTATTAATATGGTGTGTGACATCAGTAGATTTGGGATGTGAAAACAACCTTGCATTCTTGGGTGAATTCCCACTTGCTCATAGTGTATAATCCTTTTATAGGTTCCTGGGTTCTATTTGCTAATATTTTCTTGAGGATATTTACATCTCTCTTCATGAAGGATATTAGTCTATGGTTTTTTGTGATGGTTTTGTTTGGTTTTAGTGTAAGAGTAATACAGCTTCATAAAATGAATTGGGAAGTACTCCTTCCTCTTTTGGTTCTTGAAAATAGTTGTGAAGAATTTTTACTAATTGTTTTTTAAATGTGTAGTAGAATCACCATTGTAGCTATCTGAGCCTTGGGTATAACTATGAGAATTTTCTTAAATTATTAATTCAATCTCTTTATTTGTTGTAGATCTACTCAGATTTTCTAACTCTTGAGTCAGTGTTGGCTGTTTGTGTCTTTCTAGGAATTTGACCATTTCATCTACATTACCTAGTATGTGCACACTCTTCCCTCATAATTCTTTTTATTTCTGTAATTTCAGAAATAATGTCTCCTCCTTCATTCCAGACTCTAGCAATTTGAATCTTCTCCCCTTTTTTCTTGGTCAGTCTACTAAAGATTTGTCAATATTGCTGATCTTTCTGAAGAACCAACTTTCAATTTTGTTTTACTTTTTTGTTTTTGTATTCTGATTTTCATTTATTTATTCTTATATTTATTCTTCCTTTTTTTCTGTTTTCTTTGGATTTAGTTTGCTTTTTTCTATCTTTTAAGGTGGAGAATAAGGTTATTCATTTTAGATCTCTATTCTTTTCAATACAGGCATTTACAACTCCAAATATCCTTCTAATCATGGCTGTAGCTACAGCCCTTTAATTGCTGCAATATCAAGTTTGCACTTTCATTCACCACATTTTCTAATTCTCATTATGATTTCTTCTTTGACCCATTGTTTATTTAGGTGTGTTTTGCTTAATTTCCACATATTTCTGAATTTTCCAAATTTCCTTTTGTTACTGATTTCAAATTCCATTCCAGGGAGTTAATACTTTGTATTATTTGAATTACTTTATTGAAAGTATTGAAGTATCCAACTATTATGATTAAAATGTCTATTTCTCCCTTCAATTTTATCAATTTTTATGCATGCATTTTGGGATTCAGTTGTTAGGTGCATATAGCTTTATAATGATCATGTGTTCATGATGGATTAAATCTTTCATCATTTGTAAAACTCCTGTTTTGTTTCTAGCAAAAATTTGTCTTAAAGTCTATTCTGATATTAGTATAGCAATTTCACCCATCTTGTGGTTGCTGACTATATCTTTTCTATTCTTATCCTTTTAACTTGTTTCTTTAAATCAAAAGTGGGTCTCTTATAGATATTATATAGTTGCATCATGTTTTTTTTCATTCATTCTGCAATCTCTGCCTTTTTATTGGAGTGTCCATTTCCATTTAATATAAGTATTGATAGGGTAGGATTTACATCTGACATTTTACCTTTTGTTTTCTATGCCTCGTATCTTTTTGTTCCTCTTTCTTCAATTATTGCCTTTTATGTTGTTATTAAATCAAAATCCTCTAGTGTGCCATTTTAATTCTTTCATTTTTTTTTTTTACAATTTTTTATAGCTATTTTCTTAGTAGTTACCCTGGGGATTACAATTAACATCTTAAAATAAACTACTTGCATTAATACCATATCAATTTCAATAGTATGCAAAAAAAAAGTGCTCCTAGAGCTCTTTGTGCTATTATTGTCATGCAAATTACATCTCAATCTATTATAAGTCCATCAACACAGTTTATTAAAAATTGTTTGATCTGATTGGCTTTTAAGTCAGATAGGAGAAGAGCTACAAATAAGAATATAGTTATGCTATCACTGATGTAATAACCTTTATGATTTTTTTGTATGAATTTTAATTATAGGTTAATATCCTTTGATTTCATCCTGAAAAAAAATCTCTAGTGTATCTGGTAGAGCAGGGCTGCTACTAATGAATCCTCTCAGTATTTGCTGATCTGGGAATGTCTTAATTTCTGCATTTGGTGGAGATAGAATTATGATTAACAATCTTTTCACATTTTGGATATGTCACTGCCTTCTGGTCTCCAGAGTATCAGATGAGAAATTGTGATGTTTCTTTTTTCCTGATTTTAAGATTCTTTGTGGTTTTTATCAGTTTGAGTATAATATGTCTAGGTGTGGATCACTTAGAGTTCATCTTATTTGGAGTTTGTTGATTGAAAATTTTGAAAGATGTCAGCCATTATTGCTTTCACTATTTTTTCTAACACTTCCCCCCCTTCTGTCCTTCTAGGACTCCCATTATGTATATGTTGGTACACTTGATAGTATCCTAAGGGTCTTTCTTTCATTTTGTTCCCCTTTCTATTTCTAAGACTAGATAATTTAGATAATTTCCATTGACTGTCTTCAAGTTTACTTACTCTTTAATCTGCAGCTCAAAAACACTCTTCTACCTCTCTAGTTGTTTTTTATTTCCATTTTGTACTATTCAATTCCAGAAATTTTATCTAGTTCTTTTTAGTAATTTATATCTCTTTACTGATATTCCCTATTTGGAAAGACATCATTCTTATACTGCCCTTAATTCTTTAGGCATTGTTTGAACAATTCTTTAGTTCTTCAAACATATTTATAAGAGGCAATTTAAAATATTTATTAAGTCCAACAGCTGAGCTTTTTTATGGATAATTTCTATTGATTGTTTTTTCTTTCTTCTGCATGGGCCATACTTTCCTGTTTCTTTGCATCTCTCTCTCTCAATCCCTCTCTCTCTCTCCCCCTCCTCCCTCTTTTTGCAAACTGAACATTTAACATAATATAGTGTGACAATACTGAAAATCAGAAACCCTCCCCCAGTTTAGTTGTTTTTGCTATTTCTTCAGTAATTTTCTTGAAATATTTTTTTTAAATCTGCATTTTTTGTTTTGTAATGCCAGTTAAGTCTCTGTTCAGAAGCTAATCATTAAACAGCAATTTCCTTAAGTGCTTTAAACCAAAAGTCTTCCTTCCACCCTTTGCTCAGTGTCTGTGTCTATCTGTGTGTGTGTGTGTGTGTGTGTGTGTGTGTGTGTGTCTTGGCCCTTCAAAACCCTAGCAGTTTACTACTCTGCTGTAGCTTTCACTTCCTATTTTGCAGTATCTCAAGGTCAGCGATAGGTAAAAGACTGAGGCCTTCTCAAACTTTTTCTGCACATGTGCATGACCTTCTACATCCCCTGGAATATGTCAGCATCTTTTTTTTTTTTTAATTATGATATGTTAGTCACCATACAGTACATCATTAGTTTTTGATGTAGTGTTTCATGATTCATTATTTGCGTATAACACCCACTGGTCATTACAACACTTGCCTTCCTTTATATCTATCACTGTGCTAACCCATCCCCCCACCCCCTCCCCGCTGAAATCTTCATATTGTTTTCCAGAGTCCATAGTCTCTCATGGCTCATTTCCCCCTTTGATTCCCCCCTTAAGTTTTTCCTTCTTTCCCCTAATGTCCTCTTTGTTATTCCTTATGTTCCACATATGAGTGAAACCATATGATAATTGTCTTTCTCTGCTTGACTTATTTCACTTAGCATAATCCCCTCCAGTTCCATCCAGGTCCATGCAAATGGTGGGTATTCGTAATTTCTGATGGCTGAGTAATATTCCATTGTATATATGAACCACATCTTCTTAATCCATTCGCCTGTTGTAGGGCATCTTGGCTCCTTCCACAGTTTGGCTATTGTGGACATTGCTGCTATGAACATTGGGGTGCACATGGCCCTTTTTTTCACTATATCCGTATCTTTGAGGTATATACCCAGGAGTATTTACCCAGGTAGCTCTATTTTGAACTTTTTGAGGAACTTCCATACTGTTTTCCAAAGTGGCTGTACCAACTTGCATTTCCATCAACAGTGTAAGAGGGTTCCCCTTTCTCCACATCCTCTCCAACATTTGTTGTTTCCTGCCTTGTTAATTATTGCCATTCTAACTGGTGTAAGGTGGTATCTCTATGTGGTTTTGATTTGAATTTCCCTGATGGCTAATGATATTAAACATTTTTTCATGTGTCTATTAGCCATTTGTATGTCTTCTTTGGACAAGTGTCTGTTCATGTCTTCTGCCCACTTTTTGACTTGATTATTTGTTTTTGGGGTGTTGAAATTGAGAAGTTCTTTGTAGGTCGTGGATACCAGCCCTTTATCTGTAATGTCATTTGCAAAAATCTTCTCCCATTCCTTGTGTTCCTCTTAGTTTGGTTGACTGTTTCATTTGCAGAAGCTTTTCATCTTGATGAAATCCCAAAAGTTCATTTTTTTCTTTTGTTTCCCTTGCTTTGAAGATGTGTCCTGAAAGAAGTTGCTGTGGCTGATGTCAAAGATTACTGCTTATGTTCTCCCCTAGGATTTTGATGAATTCCTGTCTCACATTGAGGTCTTTCATCCATTTAGAGTTTGTCATTGTGTATGGTGTAAGACAATGGTCAAGTTTCATTCTTCTGTATATAGCTGTCCAATTTTCCCAGCACTATTTATTGAAGAGACTGTCTTTTTTCCATTGGATATTTTTTCCTGATTTGCCAAAGATTATTTGACCATAGAACTAAGGGTCCATTTATGGACTATTATGTTCCACTGATCTATGTGTCTGTTTTTGTGCCAATACCATGCTGTCTTGGTGATCATGGCTTTGTAACTTAGTATGAAATCAGGCAACCTGATGCCCCCAGCTTTGTTTTTCTTTTTCAACATTTCCTTGGCAATTTGTAGTCTTTTTTGGTTCCATACAAATTTTAGGATTGTTTGTTCCAACTCTTTGAAAAATGCTAATGGTATTTTGATAGGGATGGTGTTGAAAGTATAGATTGCTCTGGGCAGCATAGACATTTTAACAATGTTTATTCTTCCAATGTATGAGCATGGAATGTCTTTCCATCTTTTTGTTCCTTCTTCAATTTCTTTCATAAGTGTTCTCTAGTTTCTGCAGTACAGATCCTTTACCTCTTTGGTTAGGTTTATTTCTAGGTATCTTATGGTTTTTGGTGGTAGTATAAATGGAATCAATTCTCTAATTTCTCTTTTTACAGTTACACTGTTAGTGTATAGAAAAGCAACTGATTTCTGTGCATTGATTTTTTATCCTGCCACATTGCTGAATTGCTGTAAGAGTTCTAGTAAGTTGGGGGTAGAGTCCTTTGGGATTTCTAAAGTATCATGTCATCTGTGAAAAGACAGAGTTTGACTTCTTCTTTCCCAATTTGAATGCATTTTATTTCTCTTTGTTGTCTTATTCCTGATGCTAGGACTTCTAGTATTATGTTGAACAATAGTGGTGAGAGTGGGCATCCTTGTCGTGTTCCTGATCTTAAGGGGCAAGCTCTCAGCTTTTTCCCATTATGAATGATATTCACTGTGGGCTTTTCATAGATGGTTTTTATGAAATTGAGTAATATTCCCACTATCCCTACACTATGAAGAGTTCTAATCAGAAAACGATGCTGTATTTTGTCAAATGCTTTTGCTGCATCAAGAGAATCATATAGTTCTTTGCCTTTTCTTTTATTAATGTGTTCTATCACATTGATTGATTTGTGAATGTTGAACCACCCTTGCATCCCAGGAATAAATCTCACCTGGTCCTGATGGGTAATTCTTTTAATGTACTGTTGGATCCTATCAGCTAGGATCTTGTTGAGAATTTTGGCATCCATATTCATCAGGGATATTGGTTTGTAGTTCTCCTTTTTGATGGGGTCTTTGCCTGGTTTTTGGATCAAGGTAATGCTGGCCTCATAGAATGAGTTTGGAAGTTTTCCTTCTGTTTCTATTTTTTGAAAAAGCTTCAGAAGAATAGGTATTATTTCTTCTTTGAATGTTTTGTAGAATTCCCCGAGGAATCCGTCAGGCCCTGGACTCTTGTTTTTTGGGATGTTTTTGATCACTGCCTCAATTTTGTTATTGGTTATTAGTCCATTCAGATTGTCAATTTCTTCCTGTTTCAGTCTTGGTAGTGTGTAGGTTTCCAGCAAGGTATCCATTTCTTCCAGGTTGTTTAATTTACTGGCATATAGTTGCTGATAATAATTCTAATAATTGTTTCTATTTCTTTGGTGTTGGTCGGGATCTCTCCCCTTTCATTCATAATTTCATTAATTTGGGTCCTTTCTCTTTTCTTTTGGATAAGTCTGGCCAGAGGTTTATCAATCTTGTTAATTCTTTCAAAAAACCAGCTTCTAGTTTTGTTGATCTGCTCTACTGTTTTCTGGTTTCTATTTCATTGGTCTCTGCTCTAGTCTTTATTATTTCTCTTCTCCTGCTTGGTTTAGGTTTTATTTGCTGTTCTTTCTCCAGTTCCTTTAGGAACTGTTAGCTTGTGCATGTGGGATTTTTCTATTTTTTTGAGTGAGGCTTCGATGGCTATGTATTTCCCCCTTAAGACTGCCTTTGCAGTATCCCATATGTTTTGGACCGATGTGTTTTCATTCTCATTGGTTTCCATGGTTTAAGTTCTTCTTTAATTTCCTGGTTGATCCAAACATTCTTTAGCAGGATGGTCTTTAGCTTCCAAGTGTTTAAATTCCTTCCAATTTTTTTCTTGTGATTGAGTACCAGTTTCAAAGCACTGTGGTCTGAAAATATGCAGGGAATAATCTCAATCTTTTGGTATCAGTTGTGACCTGATTTGTGACCCAGTATGTGGTCTATTCTGGAGAAAGTTCCAAGTGCGTTCAAGAAAAATGAGCTTTCTGTTGTGTTAGGGTGAAATGTTCTGTATATGTCTATGAAGTCCATCTGGTCCAGTGTGTCATTCAATGTTCTTGTTTCTTTGTTGATCTTCTGCTTAGATGATCTGTCTATTGCTGAGAGTGAAGTGTTGAGGTTTCCTACTATTAAAGTATTACTATCAACATGATGCTTTATTTTGCTTAACAGTTGGCTTATGTAGTTAGTTTGCTGCTCCCATGTTGGGGGCATAGAAATTTACAATTGTTAGATCTTCTTGTTGCATAGACCCTTTAAGAATAATATGGTGTCCCTGTATATCTCTTACTATACAGTCTTTAGCTTAAAATCTAATTTGTCTGGTACGAGAATTGCTACCCCAGCTTTCTTTTGAGATCCATTGGCATGAAAAATGGTTCTCCATCCCCTCACTTTCAGTCTGGATGTATCTTTAGGTTCAAAACAAGTCTCTTGTAGACAGCATATGGATGGGTCATGTCTTTTTATCCAATCTGCAACCCTGTGCTGTTTCATGGGAGAATTTAGTCTGTTCACATTGAGAGTGATTATTGAAAGATATAATTTTAGTGCCATCATGTTGCCTGTGAAGTCTGTTTCTATAGATTGTCTCTATATATTTCTGGTCTATACTACTTTAGGGTTCTTTCTTCTTTTATGGAATACCCCCCCCCCTTAATATTTCTTGTTGGGGCAGCTTGGTGGTCACATATTCTTTTAGTTTCTGCCAGTCTTGGAAGCTCCTTGTCTCTCCATCCATTCTGAATGACAGCCTTGTTGGATAAAGCATCCTTGGCTGCATGTTCTTCCCATTTAGTACCCTGAATGTGTCTTGCCAGCCCTTTCTGTCTTGCCAGGTCTCTGTGGACAGGTCTGACATTATTCTGATGTTCCTCCCTCTGTACGTAAGAAATCTCTTCCCCATAGCTGCTTTCAGGATTGTTTCCTTGGATCTAAAATTTGCTAGTTTTACTATTATATGTCAAGGGGTTGTTCTGTTCCCTTTGATCTTGGGAGAGATCCTCTCTGCCTCTTGGACAGGAATGCTTGTTTCCTTCCCCAGATTAGGGAAGTTCTCAGCTACCATTTGCTGAACTATATCTTCTAGACTACTAATTCGTTCTTCTGCCTCATTTACCCTGGCAGTCAGAGTATCCAGTTTAGATTGCATTTCATTCATAGCATTTTTATGTTTGACCTGATTAGATCTCATTTCTGCCCTTAGAGATTCTATATTGTAGCTAATACTTTTCTCAAGCCTAGATATCAACTTCATAATTGTTACCCTGAAGTCTATCTCTGACATCTTGCTTATATCCATATCCATTAGTTCTGTGGCAGAGGCCATAGTCTCTGATTCTTTTCTTTGTTAGAGGTTCCTCTTCTTAGTCATTCTGTTGAGGGGTGGTTGAGGGAATGTACAGAGTCCAAAGTATTAACCATGAACCAAGCAAGATGCACCTGTTTTATAGGGACCCTAGAGATGTCATCCTATTCTTCTAGCCTTTCTTCTGGGGGAGGGGTCTGCCACACTGTTACTCAGGCAACCCTGCTTGGTCATAGTTGCCCTGCCCCCTTTCAAGGGGTGGGGGCGGGCTCAGCGATAACTGGCTTTTTGAGCTCTTCTTCTCTGGTGGCTTTCCCTGGCGGCTCTCCCCGTCTGTTCCAAGAGTCAGAGCAGAAGTGACCACACTGAAACCTCTGTCTCAGGACACAGAAATCATAGTCTTCTCTTCACTGAGCTCTCCAGGACACACAGTCTCCATTTCTGTCTGCACTGCTAAAAACCGCAGGCTCCCCGGTTGTGCACCCCACAGCAACTCTCCCAGAGGTCAATCTCAGGGCTAGGCACATCTCTGCCCTTTGTGCTTCTATAACCTTGAGCCACCCTAGGTTAAGGCACACACACCCGCAGCTCCTGGATCCTATTGGGGGGCTGCACTAAAGTCCTTTTCCCACTGCTACCGGTCTGCGAGTCTGTGCCCAGTCTCCAGCATGGGACACTTTTGCACTCTGGCGTTAAATTACCCTCCCAGCACCAGCTTTTGGCAGCTCCCTCTCCCTTCTGTTTATCTTCTGATATCTGCCCACAGAATCACAGCTCCCTGCTTCATACCTCTAGACCACGGGAGATTTTCTGCTTGTAGAGGTCCAGATATACATTCTTACATCTCAGGCTGATTTCATGGGTGTTTGGAATGGTTTGGTAGATATCCAGCTAAATTAATGGGACCAGTTGAAATAGGCTCCCCTACTCCTCCACCATCTTCCCTTTGACACTCTGTCAGCATTTTTCAAAGCTTTCTACAGACATCTCATTTGTCATATTTTCCTTTTAAGTTTTTGTAGCCATCTTTTATTTGCCCCAACTACTATCATTCCTTAGGGCAGCTGTGATATTAAAAGACTGCTGCTAATTATTTTCAACCAGTGCCCTTTCCTCACAGAGACAGCTCTGAATCAAATAAAATAAAGACTAGACATGTGAATAGGAATTTTGGGGGAGGAGGTTTTCCAGATATTTCAAACAATTTTCTACAGACTGGTCTATTTTAAGGATTTTCAAATCTATCTTCCCTTTTAATGATTTGTAGGCAACTTGTTTTCACAATTACCATGGCTGTGAGGCTGTTAGTTTTCAAGGCTACTGTGGAGAGAAGAAAGAGAAGGAAATGAAGCAAGTAAAATATTATAAACATTAAACATTACAAAGCTACATCCTTACTGAAATTAAGCCACTTTTCTTACATAAATGTTCCTTAGATTTTTGTAAGCTTGTGGTTAATTTCCAGAATTCTGAGAAAAAAATTGCCAATGTTCTTATTGTTTATAACGGATAAATAGATTTTTGGAAGTTCTTATTCTGCCATTTCAAAAGTGCTTCCTCTGGCCAAGAGAATTTAACTGACTTATTCAAGGTACATAGCAAGTTGATAATTGAGTCTTTATACGAATTCAAGTTTGATGTCAAAGTCAGTGGCCTTTCTGCCATATTAGGAACAAATTATAAGAAGTTAATTTTGTTACATTCAGGTTCAAATATAAGTTCAAATTCTGGGAAAAAGAGAACTTGTGGAAAAATTCATAATGCAAGTAAAAGCCAAGCTCTAAATTTTTAGATAATCATGCTAATACAGGACTGGAAGAGCTTTCTCAGCATCCAAAATGAGCCATGAGAAATTTAAAGGAACCTCTGAGTGCCAAGCTGGCTTCAACTTTCCATGTGTGCATATGTGCACAAATACTTAACTTAGAAACATGTCCAGCAACCACTATTCTATGTATTATAAATCAGGCCAAAACACAGAATGAAAAAGAATGGACATCACTGGCATACAGATAAATTGTGACATTAACTGCACATGTCCTCGTTGAGTCACATCAAAGTTCAACTTAACAATATACCTTTCATTCATTTCACAAATATTTATTAATGGTTTACTATATGCCCAACAGTTCACATCTGAAGAAATGCCATACTCCTAAGAATTTGTCCTTGAGGCCCAGAAGCAGCTGAAGACCCTTAGCCATGCTTACATTCACTCTAATGAAACTGGTTCAATACTTACCACTTCTCCAAAACACAGCTTCGGCAACAGAAAAGCCTGATGTTTTCAAAGTGCTCTGCTAGCTTTGGGCTCCTGCTGCCTACCTTGACTCTCAATCCAACTCACAAGTGCAGTTATGGATCTAGATTACCATTTAGCTAATTTACTATCTCTGGGTCTGTTACTGAGCAGACTTTATCCTGTTCAGGGTATTTGATATTTGGGGCTGACTTCACAGATCTCAATCCTATTCTCTGGGTAGTGTTAAACACCTGTGTATGAAAACACCTGTGTGTGAAAACACACAGTGTGAAAACTGGGTAGTCTTGAAAACCTGTGTGTGGCTATTCAAGAATTATATGACTTTAATAATCTGATGTTCTACATCTTCAATTGTGTCTCCACCTTCCTGTGATACTTTAACACCTAATAATAAAAATTTTGTACTAAAAGAAACTTATAACCACCATACATTCATTCTGTCAACAAGTTTTAAGTGAATGGCTATTATCCAGGTGACAAAGTAAGACAGCATGTCTGCCTTCGTGGAGTTAATATTACAAAAGAGAAACAGAGGCTCCAAAAACACTGGCTCCACTGGAGTTTCCACATCATTTCCCAAGAAAGGAAAGGGCCTGCTCCCCAGAGACCTTCACAGACACATAGATGGTGGCAGCAGCAACAACAGTATCTGGGATACTAAAGAGAATGACACACACGTGATAGCATGCTACTATCAGTCTCATCTCTGGAAGCCAAAAACAACGCCAGACCTGAAGAGTGTTCTAAAACCAGGGGCTTGCATTTGGGTTCTCAAAAATATGTCTAAAATAAAAAATACATCTAGCCAAATCCATCAAGTGACACAAGGAACACTGTTCCTGATAAATCCCAATACCACAGAGAATGTTAGGGAAAGTTTTAAAACAAACAAAACCTACTCATAGCAGTACAATATGACAAATTTTAAGTAAACACAGACTACATTAATCCATTTTTACAAACAGTCATTGAATTAGGAGAGTTATAAACAATATACTATCTTAACTACACTAGAAGCTTCGAATCTAATGGGAAAATAAACATGTAAGTAATGAATAATGACATGATCTAGTGTAATTCTTACAAGGCCTGTGGTGGAGATATATGCAAAGTGCCCTGAGAAGTCCAGGCCTCAGAAGCTGTCGCTCAGATGCCAAAGACCCCTAAATTATCATTAGGGGCAGTTAAGGAAAGAAGGACCCTGCAAGTATGTCACCTGCCACAAGGGCAGTTGTGAAGTATAGAAGGGCAGAGAGAGAGAAAGAGAACCACACCCCCTAGAGCTAGATGGTGACACTTGTCAGAGACTGGAAAAACAGTTATGGAGGTGAACAATGTGGGGTTAACAAAATTGGCTAGAGAGGGAGATCACAGGACATCAACAGGATGGGTGTGAAGATTCTAGATGCCTCAGGGTTCTCTCTTCATGTGTCCCACACTCTTTTTTCTGGCTGACTGGAACAAGCTGACATCTGCTCTTCTGGGGGATATCAAGAGAATATGTCACTATGTCAAGAGAATCTAATGGGTTTTTCAGGATCATATTTGCTTTTTAAGGAAGAAAATTCTGGGGGCACCTGGTGGCTCAATCAGTTGAGTGTCTGACTTTTGGTTTTGGCTCAGGTCATGATCTCATGGGTCCTGGGATTGAGCCCAGAGTCAGGCAGGGTGTCTGCTTGAAGATTCTCTCCCTCTGCCCCTCCCCCCCATATATAAATAAATCTTTTTTAAAAAGAAGAAGGAAGAAAATCCTGGTAGCAACTCGGGGGGGGGGGAGTGTGGATGGGAGATCAGGAGTACAGGTAGACTTGGCAGATTTGGGCAGACACCAGCAGAGCAACTGTTGTTAGTTCAACAAACTGAGGCAGAAAAGAAAAATGGTAGATGTCACATGCTAAAAATCACCAGCACTAAGGCCCCCAAAACTCTCTGGGAGGAATTATCTGAGAACATGGAAAGTAGGAAGGTAAGGAATTCAACTTTGTGACTGTTCTTATTTTACCTCAGGCTGAGGTAACCTAGTAAGAATCTAAGGAGATACCTCTGGGGTTGGAGTGGAGGATGGATGGGCAGGAGGGAAAACGGCTGAAGAAAGAGAGGCTGTGACATGCGGGGAGGCTGTCATGAGACAGAAAGGAACCAAGTAAGTGAGGTTAGATCAGAGTGATGATTTTGCCATAGAACCAAGAGGACTGGAGAACCACAGAGTGACTGGAAGGGTTCCAGTGCAGAAGACTAAGGGGACACCAACCCTGTTAACAGAGACAGAAAACCAAGAACTTAAGACACTGCCTTTATTGCACGCTAATGCCCTGCTATGGTTCTAGGTAATTACATAAATCTACTTTAACCCTTACAACAACATGACGATGCTCTACAATTTCTAAGACAAGATATAGGACTGGAATATTGAGATAATGGGTTAAAACAGCTTAGACTAAAGAGAATCAGAAATAGGAATGATAATGTCAGTTGTTGAGATATACAACCTGGCATACTTGGAAAAAGCCATAGCTAACATTTGACTGTTCACTATGTGTCAGACGTTGTGTTAACCCCTTTTTGTATGTTTTCTTCTTTAATCCTCAAAATAATGAGGTAAGACTTTTGCTACCTTTTTTTTTTTCCATATTCAAGTCCAGGGCTATAAGAGATGAATTGGGATTTAAGCCCTCACCTCTAGCTCTAGGAAACACCACTTCACCCTCAGCCCTTCACACAATTTACCCCTTTGGCCCCAAAACCCCCTGAGAGAAGAGAGCCCAGGGTGAATCAAGCCTCTGTTAGGACCTGTGGAGGAGTCTTCCTGCATGATACTAACCTTGTGTCTGGAGGGATACAGAGGAGGACAGAGAGGCTGACTGAGTAAACTAGACACCCAAAAGGGACCAGTGGCCAGGTCCTTCCATGCTCGTCTTCCAGAGTTTGTTCTTGAGTTCCCATCACAAGAAACAAGAAGGGCAACACAGTCAGCATTTTGAATTAGAACTCCTCATGGAAGTCAGATATAACCAGATTACTTTGTTATAGTTTTACAATGAGTTACTTTTATTTACCATTTATCAAGTTCAACATTCTGCTAAGAAAGAATGTATTTTGACACTTTCATATTGAAAAGTCCTTCTATCAAGTGCATATGAATTAAGCCATTTTCAGTAGCTGTTCATTTTTTGTTTCTAGTTATTCGAGGTTGTTCCACCAAACTGAATCTTTATATACAACAGATGAAAAAGTGGTTCGTAGTTACCTTTAGCAAGTCCATTTCTTCTTCAATGAAATACTCACGTAAAGAAGCATTACTCCCAGAATTAGTATTCAGATAAACATAAAATGGTATATAAAAAGATGGTTACTATGTAGAAGATGATTTGAAAAGACCATCAAATACTAATTGTCACTGTAATTTCAATACAGCAATTTGAAATGAATGTCTTCTTTAATCCACTGTGGTATAATTTACAGGAAAGTTATTTAAGATCTGTGCAATTTTAATTGTTTCGTGGTAATTGATACAATAGGATTCTTTCATTTCATAATATTCAGAACTTTGAGTTTTCAGACTGTGGTCTGTGTCCTACCTAACTGCTACTCTGTTTCAGAAGAATATCAGAATTTTTCTCCCTACTTAACTGCAATAATGTTGAACCTCATTAGAGTAAAAGGAGCTTAACTTCCAATGGTATTCACTAGTTAATTAATAAAAATGACATTTTAAAAAGCTATTCTTTATTACTTTCTATCATCAATATTACATTTTCTAAATTATCCAGGGTGGGAAGATTAAAATGCTAAGAACTTTAGGTTGATTAGTCATTTAAAAGAACCATGTGAACCTTCTGCCTATGTAAATTCACAAAAAGAGTTTTAAAAAGATAAATTAGAAGTCTGTGGATTGGGTGGAAGCAAAAGAACAGACCTTGGTTACTCTTGTTAGAACATCAGTTTGGCTTTTTATCATTTGGTCTCATATGATGTAGGCAAAAATAAAGGAAAATAAAGAAACAAAAAAACTACAATATAAAGTAGAAAATGTATGCAACTAATTCCTCCATATTGTTTTATGACGTTTACATAAAAGGTCAGGAAAAATGCATTTAATATCATAGTACATTTTCATACCTGAGAATAAGATATATAATGTATTTTCAAGTCGTTGTAGAATTGTACTTTGCTTACAATTCATCCAAGCTAGAGGTTTTTAAAAGTCTATGGTTTCAGAGTGATTCATTTCCTTCCAAAATTAAATATGTACATAAGAACAATATAGCTTTTTATGGGTTTTGTTCTCCCATTAATTATATTGAACATGTTTATACAATAGTTATTTACTTAGGTAGTTTGCTTACTAATTAGTATCTATCCATCCACAAAGGCCATTACTGAAAATGTACAGGCTGATCTGATTACTAAAAAAAACCAAAACTCAGCAATTTAAGAGTAAAAGCAAAGCTAATGAAATTTTGTACCTTCAACAGAGAAGTATGTGGCGAACAGGAAGAAAAATCAATGCTTTTAACATTTCTTAATTTTATCATGAAACTAATCAATAGAGAAAAATACTAAAACCAACTCAACATACCACTCCATCCATTAACATTCAAATGGATAATATAGTCCTGTTTTCAGGAGGTAATGCATTTTACTGATTCTTTAGAGGACTCACCAGTGCTGCCCTTGAGCAAACTTCAGTCAGGCTCCTCTGAGCCCTCCTCTGAGTGGGGCCCTGTCTTCCACCTGCCCTAGTCCAGACATAACAAGAATCCTGCTAAGTCAGTTTCAAGAGAATTCCCCCACGCTTAATATAAGATCATCCTCTTCTGCCTTCAGCAAGAATCCTGTTAAGTCAGTTTAGCAAGAATTGCCCTTACCCTGATGTCTCCTCTTAGCAATTTTCCATCCACTAACCCCCTCATTCTGCTCGATGGTTATAAGTCCCCAGCTATATCCAGAGGTGAATCTAATCCCTCTCCCCTATTATGACAGTTTTACTACCTATCACAGTGCCCCTGAATAAAGTCTTCCTTGCCTTTTAACAACTGTCAGAATAATTTTTTCTTCACCAGTCCTTCTTGCTTTGTTCTGGTCTTAACATTGTTTATTAGCCCAGCAACAAATGCAGTTGTAAACAGCCCACACCATATAACCATTCTACACCTTACAGTTAGCAACTTAAAGTATTTCCCTACAGATTTACACAAGCCCTGATTCAAACCTTTAGTGTTTCACATTAAAGTAAAAGTATATAAGTAAAATGCATTAACTACTTATTTCCTACATGATGGTTTAAGCAATATGCCCATTATATATATACACATATATAAATATATGTACAAACATGTATTCATATATATGTGTGTATATGCATATATATTTATATTTATATATGAACGATAATAGTTTCTAAAACCTTTGTTAAGTATCAGTACTTTCTCCCAAGGCAGAAAAACAAGTTCCAATTTTCCACCATTTACCCAGCAGGGTGACTGTGATCAAGTCACTTAGCCTCTCTGAGCCTATTTCCACATTCTTAAAATGGAAATAACATCTACCACATAGGGTTGCGAGAATTAAAAAGTGTTAATACGTGTCAAGTGCTTGGGATGGCGCTTGGAATGTAATAATTCTCAATAAATTTAAACTTCACAAAAATAATCAAAAGGAGAAAACAAATCTATGGCTGGCACAGAGTACTTTGTGCCAGGTAAAACATCATCAACTCAGTAATAGAAAAAAAATGATCAAATTTATTAATTACGTTCAGTTCTGAAGTTTCTGTCAATTGACTTTAAAAAAAAAACCCACAAATTTAGTCAGTACCAAATACACTGTTTTCCTAAGGTCCGATCAGGTGTAGAGAAATTATGCTTCAGTGTGTACTGGGAAAATGCGAACTGAATAGAAATAGCCAGAAATGAGACCCATGGATATTAGCAAATGTTCACAAACTCGAGACCTGAAACAAACACCAAGAAATTACCAGATCCGTGAAGCCAATCTGACCTTGAATTCCTTCATGAGAATTTTCCGGTACTGCCGAGGATCCTGAGGTGGTGACCTCAGGAGGCGGCTACTCTGCGAGGCACTCCCTCCTGCCCACAGGGACAGGCCTCAGCTGGGTTCCGTGGCTCGACCCCTTTGCACGCACGGAGTGATACCGGGGTACTGTCAATCCAATATCCTCCCCATTCCTCTGCACAGTTTTTAAAAGCACAGTTCACTAGGTGAGTGGTTACTATGGGTGCAGCACTCTCTGGTCACTTCAAACGCATTGTTTGTTTCACACTCACAACTTTTCAAGTTAGAGATTATTATTACAGAGGAAGAAATGGGCTCCAAGAGATTGAGCAGCTTGCCCTAGATCATAGGGCTAGAACATGGCAGAGCCAAGATTCAAACTCACATTGTTAGAGTTCAGAACCCAGCTCTTTTTTCCTGCTGTGCAGCCTCCCACACTTTCACTTTTAAATGAAAGATAATGGTAATTCTTAAAATAGCTCTTATGTCTTCTTTTTGGCAGTCCAATTTCTGCCAGAAGCTATATTTTATTTATGATTCAGTTTTTGCAAGTATTCATATCCAAAAATATGCTCTTTTACTTTTTAAAGAACATACTGATTTTTGCTATTTACAGTTCTGAGATTTTAAAAGCATGCGAAAAAACAACCTAGGGAATAATTTTTATGTTGTTCACTAGTTTTTGTTGAATCTCTACTTTATTTCTATCTTGGAGGTATCAACCAGACCTGGTTCTGAGATGATTCTAAAACACCATATCCACTTAAAACTGCAAACATGGGAAATTTTTTTTAAAAAAATTAGCACTAATAAAAAAGGGGGTAGAGTAAAAATATTGTTATCAGACTATGGATAAATATTAATATTGTATGTTTATCAGTTTATAGTCTCTCATCAGTATGCCCGCTCTTTGTAATTACCTTGTCCCCAAACCCACAAACCCTAAACCATTGTCTAAATGTTTTCTAGGCAAGGCCACAAGGAAAGGCCACAACACAGCACAGTGTGATTGGGATGGGAAAAGTCCACACAGCACCTCGGTGAGTTTCCAGGGTGTATGAGAGGGAACCTCCTAAAGACATCTATTAATCATCTATTAATCAAACTACTTATCACAAAATCCCAAATTAGGGGACACCAGACAGTAAGAGTGAGTAAAGGAATCAAAACAGGATTGACAGGAGCAAGTAAGTGGCTCAGTCAGTTAAGCATCTGCCTTCAACTCAGGTCATGGTCCCAGGGTCCTGGGATCGAGCCCCGCATCTGGCTCCTGTTCAGTGGGGAGTCTGCTTCTCTCTCTCCCTCTGCCTTCTGCTAGTGCGCTCTCTCTCTCTATCTCAAAAATAGATAAATAAAATCTTTAAAAAAAGAAAAGCAGGTCTGACAGAGATGGTACAGTAATGGAAGGTGTAATGAAACCTGAGTGATGACCTTCTTCATTATGGGGGAAAAGCTGTGTCCCTGAGGAAGTCAGGCCAAGCCCACTGCCGTGAAGGTTGAGCATAGGTGGAGAGTTCTGATGGCCTGGAGCTTACAGTTCTAGAACACCCCGGAGCCAGGATTTTTCCTGAATATGTGTGTCAATGAATTCCATTTTGCTTCTTCTGCATTAACAAGGGTATTTGTCAATGACAAGAGGCTGCTAAGTAATACTTAGCCATCTTCATCCTCTTTTCAACTGTGGCAATTCCAGCAGTGAAGCATGGGTCATATATGATCACTCACATAAACACAAGGCCAGCAGTGACATTACTTGAAAAGTGGCACCTCAGTCCTTGCCACTCAATGTGCTGTCCCCAGGCTCATACCATTGTCCTCACTGGAGAATGTGTTAGAAATGCAGTAACCCAGGCCCTCCTAAGACGTCCTGATTAAAAACATGCTTTGTAACAACATCTTCCAGTGATCTGCTTGCAAGAGGAGCCCTGAAATTAGGGGGTTCAGAATGCCAACAGAATGAAAAAAAGTATACAGCTTTTCTCATAGAAAATTCTCAGACAGCCAAGAATATAAGTCTCCATGATTCCAAGGATCTCAGCTCAAAAAATACTTCTAGGAGAATGTGTCCATGACAACTTATCCTAAACTGATAAAACTTTAAAAATTATCTATGCATAGGTTAAATAAAATATTTATACTATATACATCCAGTGTGGAAAGACATCTATTAATCAAAAAGGTATTTCCTTTTGTGGTGAATGTTTTAGGGTTGGAGAAAAGGGAGAATAAGAAGCACCCTCTTTTTAGTTTTCCCTTGTACGATTTGTGTAAATGCATGGGGGCATATACACACATGTGGCCTTGACTGGCTATTGTCAACCATGTCATCCAAAAGCATTAAAGAACAAGGGTACTTTTGGTAGCCATAGAAACATCACTGATTCAAACTTACAATCAGTTGGAACTTTATGATCCTTTGATATTTTGAGGCATGTTAGTTTCCCTAGGACTCACATGATTTCATCTGCTTGATACTGGTTCACTGTAAATGGCTTTGATTCTCACTCATTTAGTTGTGCTCATCCTTCCTTCTTAGTGAAAACTCTCATTTCCATCTGGCGGCAAATAGTCATGTTCACATAAAACATGTTTCTTGGGATCCTCTCCCTCCAGACAAAAGAAAGTTTTGAGGGAAGCATGTCACCAGAGGACAGAGATGGGGTGGTCCCCCAGGCAAGGGAGCCTGCTATCTGTTGCTCACATGGACGTGTAAACTCATCATTCTCTGCTGCTAAATTTTCAGTTCCTGTTTCAGTTCCTGATTCCCTGATATCATTATTCTTCCAGAGCAAACATAAACCAAAAAAAAAAAAAAGACATGTCAGAAAACAGAGGTGCATGAATATAAGACTAACTTTCTTTTTTTTTTAAGATTTTATTTATTTATTTATTTGTGAGAGAGGAAGAGTGAGTGCACAAGCAGGGGGAGCAGCAGGCTTCCCGCTGAGCAAGGAGCCCGATGTGGGACTCGATCCTAGGACTCTGGGATCACGACCTGAGCTGAAGGCAGACGCTTAAGCGACTGAGCCACACAGGCACCCCAATTAAGACTAATTTTCAAGGGGCACCTGAGTGGCTCAGTCGTTAAGCATTTGCCTTCAGCTCAGGGCATGATCCCAGGGTCCTGGGATCGAACCGCATCGGGCTCCCTGCTGGGAGCCTGCTTCTTCCTCTCCCACTCCCCCTGCTTGTGTTCCCCCTCTCGCTGGCTGTCTCTCTCTCTGTCAAATAAATAAATAAAATCTTTAAAAAAAAAAGACTAATTTTCAATGTAAGTCTTTGCCACAGCTGCTCCGGCCTACAGCACCTTCCTTTCACTCCTCACCCAGCTGCTTCCAGGGCATCCTTGGCAACCACCACTTCATGAAACATGTTCAGTGCAAAGTCTACAAAACTAACCACCCCCAAATTTAGTGACTTAAAACATCATGAAGTTCTGGGTCAGAAATTTGGGGAGAACACAGCATGACTGGCTTTTCCTTTCCCATTGGTGTCTGGGGCCTCTATGAAAAGATGGAAAGGTTGATGTCATGGGGCCTGTTGCCTGTGGTGCCTGCACATGCCTCAGGGAAGCCAGACACTTATAAAGGGCCCCATTGCACCATGAGCAAGAGTTCCCACAAACTGAGCAGCACTACCTGGCCTTCAGCATGGCCGCAGGATCCCATCACACACTGTGGGTTAGAGCAGTCATGATGCCCCAGATTCAAGGGGAAGGCCATAAGTTCCATCTCTCAATGGCAAGAAAGTCAAAGAATTAGCCGCTGTGTTTTAAAGTCACACAGACAGAGTAGTCTGCTGCGATCTGACATATCTGGATAAAGCACTTCTCTTAGTTCCCTCCAACCGCAGGACTCATCACACCTTTTGGTAGGTTTACTTTCATTCTCAGTAGACTGCAAGGTCCTAAATTCTTAAAGAATTTATTCATATTCTCCTCCCTTGTTCTTACTACAGTGTAGGGACTCATGATAGTCACTGATCAAATACTTGTTGAATAAATCATCCCACATAAGAATATTGACAGATGCTCAATCACTTCTCATATTTATTGAATTATGCTGAATAATCCATCTAGCATATGCTCACTCCTTTACAGTATGTTAAATAAAAAGAATTTCACTCTGTAGTTAAAATATAGTACTCTCCAGCCAACACTTTAAGACATCTACATATCCATGAAGCCAAGATTACCAACAACAATCTTCCAGAGGTAACATAATCTTACCCTTTTTAAATTTTCCTTTGAGGCAGAAAATTTACTTTAGTGGTTTATGAATGTCCTGAATATGTCAAACATTCTCCCTATTGGGCATTCCCTCTATACTCAATTTAAGAAGCAGGGCAATCTGAGATTTTAATATTCATAAAGCAAATTGACTTATAAAAAAGGTACAGTATTCTCAGATCTGTGGTAGCTGATCATTCCGGTAATGGGCAATATTCAAACATGCATGAAGTTTTATAAAACGAGTTAAAAAATTCAATATTGCATAATTATGGCTATAGGCTTCCTCTCGGGTAAAAATGTACCAAGATAGGTAAAAGCAGTATAGTTTTAGTTGGAGACCATTTCACTCCAGTTTACTTTGACAAAAGATAGAGTTCTTAGGCCGTAAGTAATTGATGTCTAGAACTAGCTGGCATTCGGTGGCTATGTACACCCCTACCATCAAAATGGGAAGTGCTTTATTATCTTCACCATGATGTACACAAGCTTGAAATACCAGGAACCACTGGCCATTGCAGAAAACCTCTTGATGTTGTTGAGCCGAGTAACACTTAATGCTTTTACTAATAGAGAATGAAGTGGCTCGGAATCCTGAGGCAAGAAAATATACAACAGTCACTGTATAACTTATCCTGGATAGCTGCTTTTGCTTGGCTTTCCAGTGTGTTTATGTCCCTTTAAAACTGAAGCATTCACACCAAGAGTCAGTAAACAAAAAAATAACACAGGATACTCTTAATTTCAATGCTTTCCCACTCACGCATTATGATAATTAAACTGCAGAGAAATAATCCTCTCCTATATTCCTTACAGGATAAACAGAGGATAAACGAATGGAGGCCATTACTGAAATAGGATACAAATCTGATTTTGAGGAGAAAGGCACTCTCCATGCCTTCTCTCAACCAAGAGAAATCCCATAGGGAGTAAGAATTCTGAACTGTAAGAGTTTAACCAGTAAGATGGCTGGGCTCCTACTACAGCATCACTACATAGATAAGATCCATGTAAACCTGCCAGAACCTAACTGTGTATGTTACCAGTCAAAAACTAACCATTTCTCCTTAACAACTTATGCTTTTTTATTATTTTTATGACTTCCTAGATCAGCATAGTGCACTCATACTATAATCTCACTCATGGATTTTCTATGCTTCTTTCCTGTTTGTTACAAGTGCAATGAAAACTCATTGTGAGTTGCAAGAAGCCTCAAGGCCTTTGAGAGTTCATATAACATTAAACAGAAACATGGCAGTTGGATAGCCTGTCTGATGTACTCCTCTCATTACAGTCCATCTTTGCACCCTCCAACTCTTTTTGTATAAGCATTACTCATAATTGCATCAATATTACATGGAAACAAATACAGTTTGCTTCTAGTAATAAAAGATAAAAGAATGTCTGAACACACAAACAGTATGCTTGTTCATCAGAGGAGCACTTATTAAGCAGCACAGAATTTTCTCCTGCAGTCAGAAACCATCATTCCACATTGCTTCCTTTTATTATGTGGCTGTAAATTTTATACCATAGAACAATACATGTAGGAAAAAAAGTCACATTTTAGTGCCTAAAACAACTGAGAAACAAAGAGATTCATTACCAACCGCTCNNCCTAGTAAGAAAAATTATATTACTGTTAGAATTAAAATATCTTCATTATGTATCTTTTGCTTATTGAAATAATTGAAATACTCCAGACTGCAATGTTTCTATGATGCGTAAAATTACAAACACCCAAGACACGCTTCTCTCAACGAACGGTCTCCAGTGAAAGTCCTGGGCTCATCATCAAGATCTTCAGGGGCACTAAACATTTCATTGTAGAGAGAATAAGCTGTTTTCTAACATGTTCCTGATCACTGTATTTCACACTCTGAAACCTGTCCTCACTCTAAGTACAGAACTCACTCTTTTGGCTTCATTACAAACAATATAATGCTTGTTATTTGTACTGAACAAAGGACTTGAATGAAAGAATAAGCATGACTCATTAAATAATACTTGAGATGTACACATTTAAAGTCTAGTTCCAAGGAGCAAAATAAGATTCTATTGCTATACTGATAAATACAATAACTATTAGTGATAAATGTTTGTATATCTGCTAATAATTTTCAGGATTCATGGAACTATTGCCCCTCTGGAGCTAGGAATGAAATTATTCTCACCTAAAATGTGTGGTTGAGAATGGGTGCAAGGGTGAATTCTCCAAAGGAAAGGCCCTTGTTCGGGAGGTGCTGGAGGGAGGCAGAGGCCACCACTCACTTCACTCATGCGACAGTTTCACAGTGGAAGAGATCATTCCACCTTAAACATGAAATGAAGAAACCAGAAGTAGAAAGTCATAGATAACATGCTGATACTTCTAGAAAAGATCTGTACTTCAAAGAATGCCCTGACAGAGATAACTGATTTTTCTCTTCCTCAGAAAGAATAACATTGAGTTTAGCAAGATCAAATGCTTGGGGCACAACACAAGAGTCTTCAGGGATAAGCAAAGACCAGCACTCAGCAGCATCCAGGCAATTATCTGGTATAATCTTCATTGTATACATTGAGAAAAAAAGGAAACCCTGGAGGCTTGGGGCTTAAATCGTTTGCCCAAGAATCATGTACTTTCTTAGGGTCAGAAGAAGACAGGTATTCTGATTCATGGCCTTCCATGATGCCATGCTTGTGCAATTTTAAATGCTAATCAAAATAAATAAAGTCAAAGGAACTATGAGCATTACCTTCTCCTATTTTGTCCTCTTTTGGCTTCCATATGGTCTGTATTTTCTTAAATAGGAAAAGTCTTCTTATTACAAGATAAATCTAGCCAGGGAGTATCTTTCAGGAGAAAGAACATACAAATAAAGGGGTACAGACTTTAGAAATAAGAACATAGATTTGAAAATGAAAGGGAAACTTGTGTTTACTTATCTTCAGATACAGTCATTTTTGAAAAATGAATTATTGTACCCATTATTATTGCCTAAATATATTTGCAAAATATTTTTTCTAGTAAATTTTGCCTTATTTTTTAATTCTGGGAAGTTTACAGCAAATCTGAAATGCAACAAGACCCATAATGAACAACCAAGGCAGATGTTTGTTTTTCAAAACACTTCTGGTATATTAAAATCTATGAGATTATTCAAGGATAATTAAATAAAGTATTTTTTAAAAGGAAAAAGCATGGTATAACTTTGTTGTTAAAGAAAACAAAATAATTAGGGGCGCCTGGGTGGCACAGCGGTTAAGCGTCTGCCTTCAGCTCAGGGCGTGATCCCGGCGTTATGGGATCGAGCCCCACATCAGGCTCCTCCACTATGAGCCTGCTTCTTCCTCTCCCACTCCCCCTGCTTGTGTTTCCTTTCTCTTTGGCTGTCTCTATGTCTGTCAAATAAATAAATAAAATCTTTAAAAAAAAAAAAAGAAAACAAAATGATTAGATTAGAAACAGGAATGGGAACAACTCACAAGTAAAATTTACTTTCTGTTAACTTTCATTAATAGATTTTTTTTGCACAAACCCCATTTTGAAAGAAAAATGAAAGAAGTATTGTGGATAAACAACCTCCTAGACATAAAAGTAAGAGGCAAAAAATTCTTTATCAACCTGTCATCAAACAGCAAGTATGGTATTTTGTCAGTCAGTGATTTGTGAGGTGAAACTTGCCTTAGACTCCAAAGAGTGAATATTCCAAAAAAACCATTAAATTGCTTTTAAATTTTACCATTAAATTTTTATCTTATTTGTCATTATTTTGTTGCAAAGTTTCTACCACTTTTTTAAGAAAAGGAGAAGGCTTTCTAAGGCTATGTCCTTTTCTTATTTCCTCTTCTCACACCCAGGAGCAACTGAGTGGCACCATTATTTTTGCTCTGAGGCCGAGACCCCAGGACTCCTCTATTCCTTTATAGGAACAATGGCCAACAGTCTACTGTCCCCAACACTGCTCTATGCTCCCAACGTTAGTGTTGAAGGGCAAAACAAGGGCTTGGAGACAAGGCCTGGAGATGGGGAGTCTTGGCATAAAACAAAACAAACCAAAAACAAAAGCAAGGCCACACAAGGGACAAAAGGTACGAAGACCAGGATGCCTGGGCACACCGAGGGAGGGAGAGAGCGGGCGTGATGGGGTCCAGAAAACTCAGCCCTGGGTCACGGAGAGAAGCATCTGGAAGGGAAACATGCCGCATGCACTTCCCCGAGACCCCAGACCCAGATGTCGGTGTCCTCCCCTCTTCTCTTCTCCCCTCTCCTCACTTCTCCTTTTCCCTCCACTCCCCTCCTCTCTCTGCCCCACCTTGCACCTGCACTCACCTGCTGATAGCAAGATCTCCTGGTTACTCTGTCACGGAAGTCCTGCTGGGTCCCCATGTTTGTCTTTGCACCTCAAACAGAACCACTCCATCTCTGCCCTAGGCTTCTGCCTATCTTCTCTCTGCATCTGTTTTCGGCCTCTTTCAAAAGCACCATGCTTGTCCCTACCTTTGGTCCCTGCTTGGCATGCTCACCCCAAACCTCAGAAACCTGCTCCTTCTGGTCATTCAGATTCCATGACAAACATCCCTGCCTCTGTGGGCCTCTGGGACCACTCCATCTAAAGAAGCACATCCTCCTGCCCCAAACTCATTTCTCTTGCAGCACCCTGTATGTCATCCATTGGAATGCAAGCTCCAAGAAGCAAGGGTCTTCCTTGCTTCTGTCCCAGCAAGGAGTAGGCTCCAAGCTGAATCCGTAAAATGACAGAATAGTAAAGAGAATGCCTGTCTCCCAGGAGAGCTGTCAGATCTGCTGGAAGGATCTATGGTATGTCTTCTTACATTTAGTCTAGCCTGGCACACAGGAAACACTACATGGAAGGCACTGTTGTTAATGGTAATGTTCTTAGGTATTTCACCTAACAAATGCTTATTGAGAATCTCCTAGGCTCCAGAAACTGTGTTATGAGCTGAGGGTGGAGTGTTAACAAAGACACAATGATTCCTTCTTTTGTGGAGCTTAAAAGTCATGGGGAAAACATTAAATAAGTAAACATAAACATTGATTAAAGTTGTCAAGAAGCACTGAGAACTATATAGCAGCAGGATCTAAACTTTTAAACTTTTAAAATAAATTTATACTTGCTTTACTCACATCTCAAATTTTGATGACTGCCTGATCATTTTTATAAACAGACCCACACCAGGATGCTTGGTTTCTGTGGAGAGCTGTCAAGAGACTCCCTTCTCCCCAGACACTAAAGCTGGCTAGAGATTTTAACTAACTCACAAGTGGCTTGCTTTTCCAACTTGTCCCCTCCTCCTTGCTTCCGGGTACTTTCCTGATCTTCAGAATTTCCTGCTCCTTTCTAGACTCCTGCACTGTACTTCCCCAGGGATCCTCTTTTATTTATTTTATATGTTTAATTATTATATTTAGAACTGTATTAAATTCACAGCAAAATTGAACAGGAAGTGCAGAGTTCTCATATATCCCATCCCCCCCATCCACACACCTTCCCTAGTTATCAATATCCCCATCAGAGTAGTGCACT